>NC_060268.1:148756195-149015139 GCF_021613505.1 Equus quagga
AAAAAATGCTCTTTTAAAAAAAAAAACTCTTTCTTCTCACTGTATCAATCTTCTAAAAATCCTGGAAGAGACTAAAGCTTTTTGAGATTAAGAATTTTCCTATAAAATTAGAAAGGACAACTCTTTTACAGCTGGGTAAGTACATGCAAGTACAAGATGTGAGTTATGAGAGAGAAGGAATTGAAGTGAAAACCTCTTAAATGCCATAAGGCATGTACAGTTGATTAATCCAGTTCTAGCTTTCAGTAAATTTCTAGTTTTCCATTGACACATTTCCTAGCAAAGAAAAAACAAAAAAGACAATAACAAAATCCATGGAAAAATTTAGGGAATAATAAATGACTAAGTAGGCTGAAACATTAAATATTTTTATATCCATGAGTTGATCGTGATACTAAAAAAAAAAATTAGTCATCATTCATGGATGCTAGGGAACCAACTCAATATTTTGAAAACTGGTAAATGAAGGGAATGAGTCAAACATTTGTCCTGCCTTTCCTATAATAACTGTACCACTGGGTAGCCAGATAGTAGAAGAGATTTTCTTTTTTTAGCAGTAGTCAAGCTAATCAATATGAGAAGGAATAACAGAATTAGAATTAGACAGGTGATGCATCGAAGATCAATGGTTGCAACATCATAAATAGAAAACTAGACATTATGCGCCCCTGATGGAAGAACACATGAGCACCTATGAAGCCTTGTCCAAGAAAAGTCAAACATGAATCTGATGATCAAGCCTCTATATCCAATTGCCAATTTGTGGAGATACAGAGGACAGAGGAATATGTTAAATTACATTCCCAAAGATGCAATCTGGCTCTTCCTTCTGCTTAAGAAAATCCTAACCACCCTTCAGGAGAATTCAATTTGCAACTCCTCTGAGATCCCACAGAATTTAATTCTGGCAACCCTAAAGCAGGCAGAATAGAACAGTGGTTAAAAGCACCAGATCTGGGTTCAGATCCTGGCTCCAGCACTTAAAAGCTGAGTGACCCCAAGCAACTTAATTACCTTCTCTTAAGCCTTAGTTTACTCATCTGTAAGATGGAAATAATAAGAGCACGTACCTATTGGAGATATTGTGAGAATTAAGTAATCCCGGCAAAGTGCTGAACACAGCACTCAATAAAAATTAGCAAGAAGGAGGAGGAAGAGAAAGAGATAAAGATCCTGAAAAATCAAACTTGAGATTATACTTCAACGAAATCCTGGGTTTGCCTTGCCTCTCCAACTAAACTATAAGCACCCTGAATGCAAAGACATCGATTATACTTCTTCACATTTTCTAAGGCATTTTACATGTCGGGGGACTTTAAAAAAATACTTGTCAATTGAGAGAGAAAGAGAGATCATTTGGCCTCACTTATAACAACCTACTCAGACTCTTATAATCCTACAGCCCATGCTACAAAGCATCCTAGAGTAAACAATGAAGTAAGAAAAACGTCACCCACATCTGAAATGCAGCACCACCCTCTATTTCCACATGCCCTCCCACTTCGCCTTTCATTCCACCTGTTCTGTTTCCCTCACCCACATCTTGACTTCCTTTTATTTCCTTCCCAGCTGACTAAACCCAGTTGCTCCCATGGTGACTGTGGGGTTATGTTCACGAGAAACACATCACTAAAGAATAACGAGAATTAAGTTTTATCCTTTCCTGTTCCAAACTACCCTTAAAAATTCAATTGCTCCTGTTTTTATTCCATGTAAAGGCAAAGGAAAAAAAAAGGCAACAGGGCAGAGAAAAGACATCCAAATTATCAGGAACTATGGACCTAAAACTAAAGGTGTATGTGAATGATACATGAAGGGAAAAAGCCAATGTGGACACCAACCATGGGTTCAGTTCAAGAAGAGAATGACACTTCTCTAATAACATACTGCCCCATAATCAGTTCATCAAACCCACTGGCTCTTCAAGCAGCCTGTGACTGGCCACCTCACCCTTCATGACAAGGACCTTTTCAAAGTTTCTATGTCTTTCACAGCTACCAATCTGCTATTATATCGTTATTATAAAGGCTACTATCAGTTATTGAGCACTATTATGGCCACACTTTTTGCTAACTACTTCACATGCACAACCTCCTTTAATTCTCACATCAACCTGACACGGGAGGAAACAGGCTTACAGAAGATGAGAAACTTGCCCAGAGTCTCTCAGCTGGCCACTAGGAGAGCAGTCAAACCCAGTAGTGTCCAACTTTAGAGGCCAAATTTTAAACCACTTGGGAATATGCTAATGGAGGTGGGATTCCTGGTTGAAGTCTGAGGCTAGGAGAATCATACAAGGATTTAATGAAGACATATGTGTGGAGACAGACTTAGCACAGACTATCTATGAAAACAACTTTCAAACAAAGTCAATGACTCAAAACAAAAAAACGATTGCCAGATGTCAGTTTGAGAATGTGAGATCTGAGGATGGAACCCAAGACACAGGAGGAAGAAGAGCAATTTGAGGGCTTGTCCCATTTTGTCAGACAAAGGTTTGCAAAATCGAATGTTTAATAGAAAAAGACAGGTAACCTACATGTTTCTTTGACACAGACATACTTAAGTAGTAAACACACAGAGAGTCCTCACTTACACACAGAAGTGTGCTCTCTCTTGCTTATCTTGAAAAGTGTCACCCTTTCAGTCTTTCATTTTCCCATTTTTGTTAGATAAGCAGGAACAAGAAATATTTCACATTCTCTTTCAATTTTAAAATTGTGAAATATTTTAATACAGAAGTACAAAATTAACACTTATCTACTAACCACCCAGTTTTATCACTCTTCACATTGTTTTTTAACTTTCAAGCCCCCAGTTTTTTTGTTAATTATTTTATTGAGGTCACACTGGTTTATAACATTGTGTAAATTTCACGTGTACATCATTATATTTAGGCTTCTGTATAGACTGCATCATGCTCACCACCAAAAGTCTAGTTTCCATCTGTCGCCACACATATGCGCCCCTTTACTCCTTTTGCCCTCCCCCCCCACCTCCTTTCCCCCTGGTAACCACCAATCTAGTCTCCTTCTCTGTGTGTGTGTTTGTCTTCCACATGCCAGTGAAATCATACAATATTTGTCTTTCTCTGTCTGACTTATTTTGCTTAGCATAATACTCTCAAGGTCCATCCATGTTGTTGCAAATGGCAGGATTTATCTTTTTTATGGCTGAGTAGTATTGCATTGTATATATACATATCATTACTCTTTATCCATTCATCTGTTGATGGGCACCTAGGTTGCTTCCAAGTCTTGGCTATTGTGAATAATGCTGCAATGAACAAAGAACTGCATATATCTTTTTGAATTAATATTTTCATGTTCTTTGGATAAATACCTAGAAGTGGAATTGCTGGATCATATGGTATTTCTATTTTTAATTTTTTGAGAAATCTCCATACTGTCTTCCATAGTGGCTGCACAAGTTCGCATTCCCACCAGCAGTGTGTGAGGGTTCCCTTTTCCCCAGAGCCTCTCTAACACTTGTTATTTCTTGTCTTTTTAACAATAGCCATTCTGATGAGTGTGAGGTGATATTTCATTGTAGTTTTGACTTGGAGTTACCTAATAATTAGTGATGTTGAACATCTCTTCAAGTGTCTCTTGGCCATCTGCATATATTTTTGGAAAAATGTCTGTTCATATCCTCTGCCCATTTTTTGATCAGGTTGTTCGTTTTTTTGTTGTTGAGTTGTATGACTTCTTTATATATTTTGGAAATTAATCCCTTATTGAATATATGATTTGCAAATATTTTCTCCCAGTTTGTGGACTGTCTTTTCGTTTTGTTCATGGTTTCCTTTGCTGTGTAGAAGCTTTTCAGTTTAATATAGTCCCATTTGTTAATTTTTTCTTTTGTTTCTCTCACCTCAGGAGACATGGTATTCAAAATATGCTGCTAAGACTGATGTCAAAGAGTGTACTGCCTATGTTTTCTTCCAGGAGTTTCACGGTTTCAGGTTTTACATTTGTCTTTAATCCATTTTGAGTTAATTTTAGTGTATGGTATAAGACAATGGTCTACTTTCATTCTTTCACGGGTGGCTGTCCAGTTTTCCCAATACCATTTACTGAAGAGACTTTCCTTTCTCCATTGTATGTTCTTGGCTCCTTTGTTGAAGATTAGCTGTCCATGGATGTATGGTTTTATTTCTGGGCTCTCAATTCTGTTCCATTGATCTGTGTGTTTGTTTTTCTGCCAGTACCATGCTGTTTTGATTACTATAGCTTTGTAGCACATTTTGAAGTCAGGGATTGTGATGCCTCCAGCTTTGTTCTTTTTTCTCAGGGTTGCTTTGGCTCTTCAGGGTCTTCTGTTGTTCCATAAAAGTTTGAGGATTCTTTGTTCTAGTTCCGTGAAAAATGTTAGGATTCTGATTGGGATTGCATTGAATTTGTAGACTGCTTTAGCTAATATGGACCCCCACTCCCACCCCACTGGGAAGGATTTGCCCTGAGCTAACATCTGTTGCCAATCTTCCTTTTCCCCCCGCTCCCTAAAGCCCCAGTACATGGTTGTATATCCTGGCTGTAAGTCATTCTATTTCTTCTAGGCAAGCCACCGCCACAGCATGGCAACTGACAGATGGATGGTGTGGTTCCATGAGAGGGAAAACAATCCTGGGCCGCTAAAGTGGTGACAGTGTTAAATTTTAACCACTAGGCCATCAGGGCTGGCTTGGTATTATGGACATTTTAACTATGTTTATTCTTCCAATCCATGAGTACAGAATATCTTTCCATTTCCTTATGTCTTCTTCAATTTCTTTCAATAATGTCTTATAGTTTTCAGTATATAGTTTTTCACTTCTTTGGTTGAATTTATTCCTAGGTATTTTATTCTTTTCGTTGTGACTGTAAACAGGATTGTATTCTTGATTTCTCTTTCTGCTAGCTCATTGTTAGTATATAGACATGCAACTGATTTTTGTATGTTGATTTTTTACTCTGCAACTTTATTCATTAATTATTTTTAATTTTTTAAATTTTTTGTATGTGTGTGAAGAAGACTGGCCCCAAGCTAACATCTGTTGCCAATCTTCCTCTTTTTGCTTGGGAAAGATTGTCACTGAGCTAGCATCTGTGCCAATCTTGCTCTATTTTACATATGGGATACCACCATAGCATGGTTTGACAAGCAGTGCTAGGCTGCACCCAGGATCCCAATCTGCAAACCCTGGGCTGCCGAAGCGGAATGTGTGAACTTAACCACTAGGCAATAGGGCCAGCCCCTCTAATCATTTTCTGGTGGATTCTTCAGGTAATACTGCCATTTTATCTTTTGTTTTCTGCTTGTCCTATTTTTCCACTGTTTCTTTCTCTTGTATTTTTGTCTGCCATTGGAGTTTGGTGGTTTTCTGTGACGTTTTTCTCAGTTTTCTCTGTTTATGATTTGTGACTCTGCTCTGATTTTCTGTTTAGTGGTTACCATGAGGTTTGTACAAAAGATCTCATAGATGAGACAGTCCTTGTTTTGCTGATAGCATCTTATCTCCATTAGCCTATGCAGGTTCTGTCCTCTTCCTTTTCCCTTTCTATGTTTTTGTTACCACAAATTATCCTTTTTTGTGTTGTGAGCTTGTGACCAAACTCAAGTAGTTATAATTATTTTGGATGCCTTTCTCTCCCTTTAGTCTTTATGCTATAATTAAATGTTTACTAACCTATTCTGGTAGAGTTGCAATTTTCTGACTCTGTTTATCTCCTTGCTCAAAGCTTTGTAAACCTTTGCCTTTTTGTTTCAGGTAGGGGGGTTCCTTTTAACATTTCTTACAAGGCAGGTAGTGGCAATGAACTCCCTCAGCTTTTGTTTGTCTTGCAAAGCTTTTATTTCTCCCTCATATCTGAAGGATACTTTGCTGGAGAGTATTCTTGGCTGATATGTTTGAATATTGAAAGACAAAACTATCATTCTACTTTCTCCTAGCCTGTATAGTTTCTGCTGAGAAATCTGCTGATAACCTGCTGGGGGTTCCTTTGTAAGGTGTTTTCTCTCTGGTCACGCTTATATTCTTTCTTTGTCATTGACTTTTGACAGTTTTAATATTATATGCCTTGGAGAAGGTCTTTTTGCACTGAGATAATTAGGAGTTCTATTAGCTTCATATACTTGTATATGCAGTTCCTTCCCCAGGTTTGCGGAGTTCTCAGCTATTATTTCTTTGAATGGGCACTCTGTTCCTTCCCTCTCTTCTCCTTCTGGGCTACCTATTATCCTATGTTGCTTTTTCTAATTGAGTCAGATATTTCTCATAGAATTTCTTCATTTAAAAAAAAATCTTAATTCTCTCTCCACTCCCACCTGAACTGTTCTAGATTTCTATCTTCGAGCTCATTAATTCTTTCTTCCATATGGTCAGCTCTATTTTCAATGCTTTCTACTTTATTTTTCACCTCATTGTGTTGTTCATCTCCAGAACTCCAGTTTGGTTTTTTTTCAGAGTTTCAATCTCTTTGGTGAAGTACTCCTTCTGTTCATTAATTTTATTCATGAGCTCATTGAACTCATGAAAACTCTGAGTGTTCTTGTAATTCATTGAGTTTCTTTATTACAGCTATTTTTGAATTCTCTGTCAGTTACAGTGCAATCTTCTGTGACTTCAAGTTTGGTTTCTGTAGAGTTGTCATTTTCTTTCTGTTCTGCAGTGTTACTGCAGTTCTTCACAGTATTGGATGAGGTGATCCTCTGCTGACGCATTTGTGGTGGTAAACACCTTTCTTATTTGGGTACAGCTTTGCTTACTTTGGTTCTGAGCTGCTTCTGGTTGTATTTGAGAGCCTGCACTTTCCACCCTTCACTGGGCTCTGCTAGAGGTGTCATCAGTGCCCTCCTTGTGCTGCTTGTGCCTCTGACGTTGCTGGTGTCTTGCTGCTTATGATGTCACTGTAGTCTCAGACGTCACCATTGGGATCTCTCTGGCGTTCTGGTGTGCTGTTGAGGGAGCCCTTTGTTGGTCAATGGATGTCTGACTGGTTGTAAGTTAGAGGGGAGAGACAAATGGAACAACTCACTCTGCCATGATGCTGATGTCACTCCTCACTCTTCACATTTTGCCATATTTGTTACAAATTCCCTCCCCCAGTAATAAAACATTAAGGTCAGAGCTAAAGTCTCTTCCCTTTCTCTCTCTCTGTCTCTCTTCCCAAGGATACTAATCAAAATTTAGTCATTCTTGTGCATATTTTATACTATATTATATACATACATAGACATTAACAATATGCTATATGTACTGTTTTGCCTGTCTTCAAATTTTATAGAAAGCTATCATACTAAACATATTCTGCAACCTATATTTTGCACAAAATATTTTGCTCTTTATCTAGTTTGATACATGAGTTCTAGCTCATTTTAACTGCTCAAGAATATTCCACTGTATGAACACACAAAAATGTACTTAGTTTACTCAACTGTTGACATTTAAGTCATTTCCTATTTTTCACTAGTTCAAAAACTGTTTCATGAACATTTTTTTATCTGTTTCTCATGCACATCTGCTAGAGGTGTTTCTCTCCAGGGTCTATGTCAAGAAGTGGATTCCCTGGGTCAAAGGGCATAGGCATCACTTTATGAGATATTGCCAAATTGCTTTACAAGGTAGATGAACCAATTTATTTTCCCACCAACAGGGTATGAGGTTCTGTTCTTCTACATCCTCACCAACACAATACTTAGCTGTGTCTGACTTTCAACTGTTGCCAACCTGATAGGTGTGAAATGGTATCTCATTATTGTTTTATTTTGTATTTCCCTGATTACTAGTAAGTTGAGCATCTTTCCTATGTTTACTAGCCATTCAAATATCCTCTTCTGTGAATTCCATATTCATATCCTTTGCCTATTTCTCTAGTGAGCTGTCTTTTCCTTTAGTTTTTTACTTGTAGAAGTTTTCATCTGTTATATGCTTTGCAAATATCTTCACTGGGTACGCAGCTTGTCTTTTTTGTGTCTCTATTGAACAGAAATTTTAAATTTTAATGAAGTCAAATTTATCTTTAAACCTATGGTTTGTCTTTATCTCTAAAAGATATGATTTGTGCTTTGTGTGCCTAAGAATGTTTTCCTATCTTAAGATAGAAAACCCTCTCCTATATCTTCTTCTAAATGTTGTAAAGTTTTCTTTTATAATTAGGTCTAATTGACCTGAAATTTATTTTTGTGCATAGTGTGAGATGAGATCTAATTTTTCTTATTTCGACATGGATACCTAATTGCCCCTGCACCAGTTATTGAAAAGTCCATCCTTTCCTTACTCATTTGTAATGTACCTCTCTGGCTTATGTCAAGTTTCCACATATTTGTGGATACGTTTCTAGGATCTATAATCTGTTCTGTTATCTTTGTGTATCCTTGCACCAATTCCACTACTGCAACAACTAGAACTTTAGTTCTAAGTTCAAAGAAGCTGTCCCTGTTTTGTTGTTCTTCAAAATTATCTTAGATATTCTTGGCCCTTTACTCTTTCTTATTAATTTTATAATCAGATTATCAAGTTCCTAAAAAAAAAACTTCTAGGGCTTTCAACTGGCAGTGCATTGAATTTAGATCAATTTGGGGTGAATTTACCTGTGTGATATTGAGTTTACCCATTCAGAACATGACTTATCTCCCCATTTACTCAGGCATTCTTTTATAACCATTACGTATTTCTTGTTCTTTTGTTAGATTCATTTCTCAATACCTTATAGCTATTTTTATATTGTGAATTAAATCATTTTTCCTGAAGCATTTTTCTGATTGACTACTACTGATACAAGAATGCAATTTTAGTGAGTTTCTCTTATTTTGGCAACCTTGGTGAATTATCTTATTTCTAATGGGTGATTGGAAGATTTTCTTGAATATTTTTACGCAATCATACAATGTGGAAATAAGAAAGGTTCTTTTGCTTTCTTTCTACCTCTTACATACTACATTTTTTCCTTGACTTACTGCAATGATTAGTATATATATAGTAGGGCAGACCAAAAAAGTGATTAGAGGGTATTCTAGTTTTGTTTTTGCCTTTCAGTGGAAATCTTTTTGAAACTTCACCATTAACCATGATGTTTGACACAGGTTTTTATCAGCTCAAGAGCTTTTTGTTTTGTTCATGAGTGAGTGCTGAGTTTTACCAAATAAAACTTTGAGTTTTACCAAAAAAAGTTTTTCTGACTCTACTGAAATGACTGCTTATCACTTGGCATTATTTAAACTGTGAACCCATGCATTTGATTTAATGAAATAAATTTAATATATTGGCAGACTAGAATTTTTTTAAAGAAACAATACAACAAGAGGTTACCAGACTACAAACCAAGATGTAAGATAGATATTGTTTGGTAAAACTTTTGTCTCAGCTGTTTACACAAACACACATATATGTGCTCTGAGCTGCTAAGTAAAATATGGTTCTTACTGGATTGTATAAAAAAAGTTTGTAAGCCACTGTACTATTTTCTATATACATATATATATATATATATTTTTTTTTAGGAAGGTTAGCCCTGAGCTAACATCTGCTGCCAATCCTCCTCTTTTTGCTGAGGAAGACTGGCCCTGAGCTAACATCCATGCCCATCTTCCTCTACTTTACATGTGGGGCACCTGCCACAGCATGGCTTGATAAGCAGTGCATAGGCTGGCACCCAGGATCCAAACTAGTGAGCCCTGGACCACTGAAGTGGAACGTGCAAACTTAACCACTGCACCACCAGGCTGCCCCCCTCTATACTGTTTTTGAAGCATGAAAAACCAGTGAAAAGGACAAACATCTTAAGGTTTTCTCAAAAATAAATAACACAACACTTGTTTTCTGTTCATTTAAAAATACCCAGCTTTTCCTGATATTATTATTTAAATAATATTATAGCAAATTTAAATATTATTATAATAAATTATAACAAAATATTATTACTTAAATAATATTTTAATATTTTAAATATTAATATTAAAATAATAAATCATAATCCCTTGATGGACAAAAGGGTCCATGTTCACAGAAACATCTGAAGTCACTCAAAAATAACAGATGTAAATTAAGCATGAATTACTGACAAAGATTCAAGGATCACTTCTGCAAAATTTTATGTATGTGTAATATCTGGGGCTAGGCTACGCAGCTTTTGTCATATTTTCAAATGTATCTGTGACCTTAAAAATGGACAGGACCTCTACTCCAAAAAGTTCAACGTTAGTTTATATTCCCCAAATCAGAAGGTAACCTGACATTCGCATTATTTATACATATCATATTTTCACTCATCTGTGAGCTGTTTATATTTCCTCATACTTTGCTCACTAACTGCCTAGACTCGTCAGTGGTTATAACAACAAACATGCCCTCAAATACCACTCACACATACCTGACCATTCAGTGTTTCTCTCTGCCCATCACTCCTGAAACCCTCTTCTAGGACATTTTAAGATTATTCTTCACTTGTGACCAGAAGTAATATCACTCACGTTATTCATTGGATTTATTTCTGGAAGATTTGAGCCTGCTTCCTGATTATGCTGATCATGACCTGTCACCAGTGAGGCTGTGTAAAGGAGGGCAACTCCTGAAGAGGCGCTCCACCACGCTCTGCACAACAGCAGCAGTGCTGGCCCAGGCGTCTAACCTATCAAAGCGGCTCCTTAAAGGACAACAATCATGTGGATCTAATGATTCTGACATTTGCTTTCTAATCCTCACGTTCCCTTTTTGATATCCTACATATGCTGATGTTCTCTATGAAAGCCGCTTTTCAAACAACTCAGCATTACACAGATATTGTAGGGACCACGGTAATCATCTTAGAAATGATGCTGATACTGAATGCCAAGTACTGTGAGTCTGAAGAATACAATATTGCTGCTTCTAACTGCAATTTTTAAAAACTCTTTCTGATTCTGTCAGGCTATGTTAATTCCCTAGCTGCTGTTGGATATATCAGAATGATATCCAAAATGAAAGAAAGCTATCTTTACAGTCTTAAAAGTAAGTCCCCCAAATTAACTTATAAGCAAAAAGTTGTAAGTGTACTAAACGATCTATTATTTTCATGTAATTTTATAATCCCCAAAGCAGGATTTTAAAATCACAGCAACCTGTTAATGATTACATCTGGTGTGTGGGACTAGCAGAAATAGATGAGGAAAAGGGAGACTTCTTGTTTTTGCTTTTTATTTACTTTAAACACTTCTGTACTGCTTAAATATTTAAATTAAATGTACTTTTTAATGAAAAATTGAATAAAGAAAAAGTTACAATTATGAAATCAAGAATCTCCACATTTTATTCTACTCCCTGTTGTGCCCTCTAACCTCTAATCTCCTTCCAGGAGACGGCGGCACTTGGAGAGCAGGGACCCTGTGTGTTCTGTTTCCTATATAGCATCTCCGAAGCAGATGCTGTACATCTGGATGAGTAGAGGTGGAGGTGATGAGAGCAGGCGAATTCAACAAGCCTTGAAGTGAGCATTGGAGATACTCTTCTATTTGGAAGGTAGACTTCAGAATAAAAGCATCTATTATCTTCTCCCTTTGAAATACTGGTTATTATCTATTCACAGCTCTAACTCCTCTGCTCCTTAAATATTTAGATCCCTATTTGAATGGAATGACCAGAGTAACCTTCTAGAGGCCAAATAATTGCTTAGGTCACTATCACTACAATTTTGAGAATATCATCCTGAGTATTACACATAAAGTCCAATGCCAAGGGCTCAACTCTTGTTTAACATCCTTCTTTTTGAACCACTAGCCAAAATGCTAGTCATCTGTTAAAGGGAGTACAACTACTTCATTCTTATTGTTTCTAAACTCTGAATTCAATTCTATACCTTGTTATCCAACAAACTTGCTTCATACTTGGTCACTATTATTATTACTATTAGGTGCACTAAGCTTCAGCCTCATCTCAGGTCAGGAGTCACAAATAGAGGTGCCTACATAGGAACCAGGCAGATACCATAAGGACAAGGGCATGGTTTAAGAAACAGTGGGGAGTAACAATGATGTAACAACCACTTCTCAGCTCCAGACTGAGTTTATAAAAAAATAAGGCAGGCAGAAATGAGGAGTTCTGAAATCTACTATCCTGAACTGTAAAATACAATACTGTGCAAAGGGGCCTTGGGTTTAAATGAGGTCAAGGAGAACGAATGCACGAAGCTGCCGTTGACAAACCTGTCCCAAATTTGCTGAACGGGTGTTTGGGATTCCCGGTAGCTTTTTCCAGCTGAAAGAGTCTCCAAGCATCATTCATCACATTCTTCTCATGTTCTGAATCAACTGCATTCACCTCTCTGTCTTTGCAACTCTCATCAAACAAGGGGCACAGGAAAAATTGTGCAAACCTAAGGGTGTGAAACATAATTAACAATTTGAAAGCTGCTATTTTAAGAGTGGCCTTTTAAAAATATGTTTGAAACTTAACAGACAGGAAATACGAATTCTACAGAATCAGAAAGAACTACCATTGCTACTAAGAAAAAAAAAACATATGTTCTAAGTAACAGAAGAAAAATATAACATTGGACATACATAAATTCAGAGAAGTCAATCTACCCCAGAGATGTTAGATAATTAGTGAAAATATAAAAAGATTAATGCCTCTGATTACGACACCAATTCCCAGGTGTTTTTTCCACACCATCAAGCAATTCTCTGACACCAGCTAGATGTCCTACAACTCAACTCAATTCTGACACTCTCTACCTGGGCAATAGCATCAGATCCCACAGGTTAAGGGCTCAGTCTTACAAGACTACCCCCTGCCCTCCAACTTCAGACGCCAATTGCAAGTCCAGGTTGTCACCTAGGCTTCTGACCAACTTTCTGAACAGTAGATCAGAAGTTCCACAACCTCCTCCTTGGGTTCAGTTAATTTGCTGGAGCAGTTCACAGCCTCAGAGAAACATTTTACCTACTAGATTTATCAGTTTATTATAAAAGAATGTAACTCAGGAACAGCTAGATAGAAGAGATGCATAAGGCAAGGTGTGGGGAAAGGCACGGAGCTTCTATGCGCTTTGAGCATGGCAACTCCCCCATCTCCAAGCTTCTGGGTTTTAGGGAGACTTCATTACCTAGGCATGATTGACTAAATCATCGGTCATTGGTGACAGGACTCAATCTCCAGCCCCTCTCCAGCGTCCTTAGAGGTCTGGGGGTGGAACTGAAAGTTCCCACTCTCTAATCACACGGCTGGTTCCCCTGGCAACCAGCCCCCAACCTCAGGTTACCTAGGGGCTTTCCCCCAACTCACCTTATTAACATAACAAAGACACCTTTATTGTACTCCTCACTTAAGAAATTTCAAAAGTTTTGGAGCTATGGGCCAGAACCAGGGACAAAGACCAAATATGTATTTCTTCTTATAAATCACAATATCACAACACCAAAAAGTCAAGACAGACTAATGGAGACAGCAGCAATCTATTTAAGATTTGCAACGTGTCAAGTCTACGAAAATCCTTGTCATATATGGTTAATTTAAAAAAGGAGGGGCCAGCCCCATGGCTGAGTGGTTAAGTTTGTGAGCTCCGCTTCAGCGGCCCAGGGTTTCACTGGCTCGGATCCTGGGCGCAGACATGGCACCGCCCAGCGGGCCATGCTAAGGCAGCGTCCCACATAGTACAACTAGAAGGACCCGCAACTAGAATATATAACTATGTACTGGGGGGATTTGGGGAGAAGAATTAAAAAAACAAAAAACCAAGAAGATTGGCAACAGTTGTTAACACAGGTGCCAATCTTACAAAAAAAAAAGGAAAAGGCAGGTGATGGTTCTTAGCCAAATAAATCTTAAATTTACAGTTTTAGGTGTAATTTCACTAAGACGCAGGTATTTTACGGCAAACTAAGTGACCTACTTTTAAAAGGCTCTACTTGAATATTTTTTTCTTCTCATGGAGAAAAACAAACCTACCTACCTTAATTAGTGGAAGAAAATAAAGGAGTGAAAAACCTGTGACACAGTAGTTTGACTAAGACATAATTATGGGCTTTTAAGAAATATTAAGAGAATTTAAAAATTTTAATAAGCAGTGATTCAACAAATAACATGGCACATGTCTCTAACTTAAGTAAACAATATGCCTTCCCTGAGGTTATTCTTTAACAATAGTACCAAAGTTTAACTAAGATACCTTTAGTTAATAAATTAACTCTCCTATATCAGGTTGCAATTTAAATCATGATTTCATATAGTAGTTCTTCTTAAGAAATTTTAGACCCTATCTTATAAAAACAAGATCCAGAATTCAGATGAAGCCAAGAGCAGAGGCTCTGTCTGAATGGAACTACTATTCAGCGGGCCTAAGAGACTTCTGGGTTTATGAACATCTCAGCAACTGCACCTCACAGTCCACCTGTCAAAGAGGCTGTTATCACTACTTGATTTTTCTTTTTTTTGAGGAAGATTAGCCCTGAGCTAACATCTGCTGCCAATCCTCCTCTTTTTGCTGAGGAACGCTGGCCCTGAGCTAACATCCATGCCCATCTTCCTCTACTTTATATGTGGGAAGCCTGCCACAGCATGGCTTGATAAGCAGTGTGTAGGTCCACACCTGGGATCTGAACAGGCGAAACCCAGGCCCCCGAAGTGGAATGTGTGAACTTAACCCCTGCAGCCGCACTTGATATTTATTTCAAGCACATAGTGAATACAATACCGTGCTAAGCACTTCACACATACCAATCCAAAGAGAAACTCCATCTATCTGGAGTCTATAATCAAAGATATATGGAAACAGGTATTTCTGGACATGTAACCTCTTTTACCCACCTCAATACATTCAGGCTGGGGAAAGTGCCTAACAGCTACATACCATAGCTGGATAGGCCCATATAAAGGGTCATGATTATGACCCAGTATAATCAATTTTTTTTAAAAGATGCTCTTACACAAGTGGTTTTTTCACTCTGAGCCAAATAACAGGCATCCCCCATCACAGAGAGATCTATTATATGAACATCTGCTATAGCATCTGTAAAGCAGGAAATTAAATTCAGTGTATGATCCCAGGGAACTCATTAATGGAAGTCCTCTGGGAATACGTATAAAAGATGATTACATCTCAAAGCCAGTGCCTAAAGATTGAAACACAAGCTAAAATAAGTAGGAAACAGGCTACTTTGACCCAGTCATGTATTCTGAACCCATGCCTTTGCCTTTTTAGTGTTCTCCGCACTAAGGAATAAATTCAAACTATTAGGTTTTAAAAAAATATGACTATTGGGAGGGCACAAAGGGTGAAGTCGTATACCCACAACATGACTAACAATAATGTACAACTGAAATCTCACAAGGTTGTAATCTATCATAATCTTAATTAAAAAAAAAAAGAGCACCTGAACTAAAAGAAAAAAAAATGACTATTAATAATATAAGTAAGCAAATAAAGCTGGCAATTACTAAAACCACAAAGTCAGACTTCAGACAGCTCCTTTAAAAGCTGCAGAACTACGTAGGCCTTCTTGGTAACACAGAAAACTATAAAACTTCACCAAGGAAAAATCACACTTTGAATAATGAATCAAATCACTGATACAAAAAAAAAAAATCAGAAATTGTTAGCTGTATAAATAAACTGACTAAGACATTAAATGGGCCTCATGGAGCTCACTCCAGAAAACACTTTCACAAAATGTCCCCAGGGTTGAAACAGGAGGTCAAAATATCCTGAATAGGATATTCAAGTTCTAACGTTCTGGAACAGGAGTAGGTTTGAAAAGAGATCCACTATTGCAGTTCATTCTTCATCACACGCTTCATGTATAATACCGCTTAGAATGGGAAGGCTCGGAGAGAATTTTATAAGTCAATAAAATATAGTCAATAAAATATTTCATGGGCCTGAAGCCTGGTTTGAAGTCATGCCATTATTTTTCTACCACAAAGTAAATATATAACATCACTCATTATGTTTTTCTGTTTTATAAAATACAGGGGGGAAAAATACCTGTTAAAATACCTCTCGTTAAGCTATAAAGCTGTGAAAATATCTTTGTAAAAATAAAAATAGTAACATGATAAGTGTGCCAAGCTGGATCATTTGTAGACTATTCAGCATTACCTGTCTAGGGCACCTTCTAGGTGTTCATGGGAAACATCGAAATAGTAATTGGTATGCTCTCCACTAGTAAAGGCATTTGAACTTCCTGCATGCTCACTGAGAAACTGGCTGTATTCATTTTCTTTAGGGTATTTCTTTGTTCCCAAAAATAGCATATGTTCACAAAAATGACTTAAGCCAGCGATATTTGGAGGATCTGACAATGAACCTGAAAGAGAAGAGAAAAATACATATAATCATTTTTTATGTTGACAGCTATGAGTACAGATAAATTACAGATGATTTGGAACTTATATTAGCATGACAATTCCAACTGAATGATCAGAGACAGTTAAGCATAGGCTGCTGTAGAATGGTATTGTTTAGATTCTAGCCCCAGTTTTTGCCATTAATTAGTTGATGATCTTGGGCAGACGACTTAACCTCTCTGGACACTAGTTTTCTCAAAAATCACAATTGAGGGAAAGAAAGCATTGAATTCACTGTTTTATGCAGGAGAGAATACAGCGTAGTGCTCAGAGCATAGGTTTGGGGTTAGCAGCTCTACTACCAGTGAAACTGTGAGCACAATACTTTATCTGTCTTGCCTCAGTCACTTTTTTCTATATCTACCTAACTTAGAGAGTTGTATGAATACAAATTAGATGATATTTGCAAGGCACACTGCGTTGTACTTGGTAATAATTATTTGTTCAACACATAATGGTTATGACCTTATTTCCTCAATTCTAAAACGCCATGGACTTAAATAAAAGCTTTTCAGGGAGGGGGAAAAACATGCCTCACTAAAAGTACATATAGATAAGAAGCAACTTGATTAAAGCAGCCTTAAATGTGGAAGAAATGTGCACACAAGAATCTAGGAAATATGACATTTCCTAGTGCACCAAAAGTGAATGAAAGTGAAAGCGTTCAAACTGTTACTGTAAAGGATGGGGATGAATTTCCTTGCTGCTAGGTCACCTTAGCTGGGAACCTAACAACCTAACCCAGCTGGTATGTAACCTTTACATAACCCTTGGTAAATGTAAGGTTATTTGACTTAGACACTCGTAGATTACCAACAGCTGTACAGGGCTACTGCGCAAAGTAACGTACATCAAACTGGTAACTACAGGTCTTTATTTGCACAAATATGAAGAGTTCTAATAAATGTCAACATTAGGCCAATGAAACTGAACAAAGCTTAATTCACCATTTTAAATTGTACCTATGTGGACATCAAGGGCTGCAGATGATTTATCCGTGGTGGGATCGCTGATGAGAAGTACTTTGATACCATTGGCCAGTTGTAGCCCACGATATTCTCGCTTATCTTCAGGAGATTTGATAATATGATTTCCTAGTCTCTTGATAGCTGGATTATTCATTTTGCTGTAAGTCTTTTTTTGGAAACTGAAAAGAAAAAAATTATTAATTGCTGGATTGTAGCTGCCTTTCTTTTTAAAGAACAAAGAGTAACATCAAGCAAACCCACATAATACATCATCAGAAATAAAAGTATGTAGAGGAAATTTTTTTTTTTAAGATTTTATTTTTCCTTTTTCTCCCAAAGCCCCTGGTACATAGTTGTGTATTTTTGGTTGTGGGTCCTTCTAGTTGTGGCATGTGGGATGCTACCTCAGCATGGCTTGATGAGCAGTGCCACGTCCGCGCCCAGGATTTGAACTGGTGAAACCCTGGCCCACTGAAGCAGAGCAGCGAACTTTAACCACTCGGCCACGGGGTCGGCCCCTGGAGGAAATTTCTTATGGCCTATCTACAGGGTACAATCATTCCTCTGCTCCCTCTGACCCTTCATTCTTTCAGAGAAATGCTAACAATATTGTTTTTGGGGGAGCCATATTTCTATCTAGGAGAGCACATGGAGGGTGATTTGAGATAAGATGGGTTAGGCCATGAGTTGGTCGTTGTGCTGACCTAGAAGAGTTGTCAATTACCAACTGCTTTCCCACCTATTTCAAAAATATCTACTATTTCAGAAGTATCAGAGTAAGTAAGGTGAGAGGTTGTGTGAGAATTATTAATGGATTAGCCAAAATATTGCTCAATCTGATGATATTCAAAGATAGGGCAGACCTGGAACTCATAGGTCTGATAAGCACAAGCTCAGAACACAGGGAACAACCCCCAATGAGAAAAAATCCTGTGAAGTCCTAATACAAAATAAGAGACCTAGGCTGTCCTAAGAAGGCAGCAAAAGTAAGGATATAAAAACAAACAAACAAAAAGTTGGAAGGACTCCAAGTAATTTTTCATAAGCTGGTGAAGAGCTGAATGTCAGAGCAGGAACAGTCCAGTGATCTTAACAGAAATACGAGGTAAATTCTCTCACAAAGGACTTCCCTTGCCTGCGAGTCCTCTCCTTTCTTCCCTAGGAAGGGTAGAATTACACTGACGGGAAGGGACTATCAGCATACAGACTCCTGGAGGAGTGTTGGTTGGTATTAGTGCAGTGAAGGGATTTTCCAGAGTTTGGAGTATGTATGTTTTTGAAACTAAGAGTGGATGCTATTTTTGTCTATCTTGGGGACTGCTTAAGAGAGAAAAACTGAGCCTGCTATTATTTGGAGGTCAATATACTAATCAGTATAAAAGCCAAAACATATCTGAAACTACAGACGAAAAATGACCCTGTGCTAGCACGTTCGCTTCTCACCTGGACGACAAAAGTGGATCTGACTGCTCCTTAAAGACTGATAGACATCCAGATTTAGAGGGCATAAACAGGCATACAATTATTTGGGATAAAATCTTTATTCTTTCATGTTAAAATATCTGGAGATTGAGGGAAAAGTCCAGTTTGCTTTTATCAGAATACCCTCCTCTCTGAAATCATTGAACTATTCTTCTGAGTAACAAGTGATAACCCAAAGAAGTTTGCTCTTAGTAAGACTGTCCCCTAGATCGTCTTTTAACAAGAATATTTGGAATTTTAAAGTTCAACAGTATAGGTCATACTAAATGTCTAACAATGGTTTTTAAAAATTACATAGTACTTTCCACAGATAGTGCTAACAGTCTTGCCCTATTTATAGTAAAAATAATTTCTTGAAAAACAAAGCATAAAATCTAATACTGACATTTTTTAGATGTAAGGACACCATTGGAAAATTCAAAAGCAATTTGGAAGTGAAAAAGCATTATTAACAATTCTACTTCCTAAGCCAAGTTCAATGTCAAAGACAATGAAAATAACTGAGGGCAAAGTCTTAAAAAATGGTGTTTTGTGGTTAAAAAAAATTTCCCAGGGTAACACAAAATGGTCTACCTAAGCCTCTAAAGACAGGCACAAGATTAATAATAATCCTGGTTAAGGTACTTCCCAAAGGACAATCTGTTTGGACTGCAGCAAATGCCTTCAGTACATAACTGGTTTCAAACACTATAATTTGGGTTCACTGTAAATTACAATTTTAAAAAATGAGTTCCGAGGCCGGCCCGGTGGCCGAGTGGTTAGGTTCGTGTGCTCTGCTTCAGCGGGCCAGGGTTTCACCGGTTCACATCCTGAGTGTGGACATGGCACCACTCATCAAGCCATGCTGAGGCAGCATCCCACATGCGACAACTAGAAGGACCACAACTAAAAATATACAACTATGTACTAGGGGGCTTTGGAAAGAAAAAGGAAAAAAAAATTTTTTTAAAAAATGAGTTCCAACTTAGCAGCAACATTAAGATTAAATAAGCCATGAGTCAACCTCCACTAGGACCCCCAGCAAGAAGGGCAACAATAAAAGGTGACAGTAATGGGGCCAGCCCCATGGCCGAGTGGTTAAGTTGGCACACTCTGCTTTGGTGGCCCAGGGTTTTGCCAGTTCGGATCCTGGGCGTGGACACGGCACCGCTCATCAAGCCATGCTGAGGCGGCATCCCACATGCCACAACTAGAAGGACCCACAACTAAGAATACACAACTATGTACCAGGGGGCTTTGGGGAGAAAAAGGAAAAAATAAAATCTTTAAAAGGTGACAGTAAGAAGGCTCAGTGTGCACCACAGAGAATGCCTAAGCTCCTTCCTGTAAGGCTCTACTAGAGGAAGAGAGGGGCTGGAATTCTAGAGATGGATTCCACTCAGTGGGAGAAAAATCCAAAGGCTATTTATTTTGGTTCCATCGTCATTGTTTACACCCAACTCGCTCTGTGCTTGCCCCACCTAGTTTGATTTAGGGGAACCAAGAGTTACAAATGATTCAAATGTAATGATGATAACGACGATGATGCTCTAAAACTTCCGTCTAATCCACAACTGTAGTGAGGAGATAAATACAGCTCACTTTGGAAGGACAAATTATCTTACTCTGTGGGAGGTGAAAAATTCATTATAGTTAACTACCCTCAACTGTAAGCTATATTCTGTATGTTTTCCAGAGTTCAATTTCCCCTGTCCACATTTTCATTTTCTTAGAGGAAAAAAAATATGATCAGAGTCCATCACAGGCATGTATAGAACTCACTTCAACACTGAAGATATGCCTGATTAATATCCCTGGTGTGGCTGAAAGTACAGAGATGGATTTACTCTATAAGCCAACCATAAAAATTTAGACATTTGTACATGAGATCAAGGACAGCTATAAATTTCCAAGCTGGCAACGCTCCCAAATCATAAATCACGACTTCTTGAGGAAGTAAAAGCCAAAAGAAACAGTAGCAACATTTTCAAACAAGACCCATCCCCAGCCATCCATATTCAATAGACATAGTCTGGCTTTACCTGTAACATAGCTATCAACACGTCCTACAACAATTTGATTCTCACCTTCTGGAGAACTGAAGGAAATGATCAGCGACTCCTCCTCTAAAGACGAATTCATCAACAGCTTGCCTGTCTCTGTATTTATACTCATGAGATCACATGTCTATCCATCTCAGCTCCCTTATTAGCATAAAGCCTTCAAGAGTAATTTTATTTATTGCAAATGTTCTCCAATATGCACCAGACAAAGAGCAAGCAAGCAAGCATTCTTTTAGACGACAAGCTAGAGCTAACTCAAACGCTTTCCCAGACATTTGATATTTTTAACCTGTCAAAGTCAAAATCTTGGGAGCAATAAAATTACTTTCAATTTCAGGGACACTATCATAGATTGGAAACTTCATAATAAGGCATAGTATTGTCAGTGTTCGGCATTCTGAAAAACTGGAGAGATGTTTAGTAATTACAGCATATTTTGTAATTTTGTTCAGAATTTAAAACAATGACTAAAATCCCAGAAAGTAACAGCTAGAAGAGCCATTAGATGTTACCTAGTCCTTTGTAGTTTATGGACTGGCAGCACCAGCTCTTCCTGGGAGCTTGTTAAAAATGCAAAATATCAGAAACCATCAGAGACCTACTGAGCCAGAATCTGCCTTTTAACAAGATCCTCAAGTAGACTAGTCCCCTCATCTTATAAAGAATCTGAAGCTCAGGGAGCTCAAATCACTTGTCCCAGATCACACAGCACAAAGTCACAAGCAGAACTCAGCTGTTAACTCCCAGTCCTGTGTCCACTCAAACCCCCACATCCAAACAACATTTAAGGGGGCCTATCAAGATGCAGATGCTACACCATCGTATTAACAGAGCTACACCAAGAACCTCCACCGAAAGATCATGGATTTTTATCTAGACACATAAAAGCCTAAATTGCAGGTTTGCAAAAACAAATTCTCAAATAGGTCATTTCCAAATTCCCATACCAAGCGGAAATTTTTAATGCAATCTTTTATTCAGATGACCTTTAATAGTCTTTTTTCTCATGTCTCTTTAAGTGTTTCACAGCCTTTTTAATAGGAGATTGAGAAATTTTATTTTGCCTTTTGCTCCTTACGCACCACAACAGCCCAAGACATATTTAAAGTTAAGACTTGATCCATTTCTAATTTCTAAATGGATGACCTATAAACCCGAATAAGTGAGTGATCATACTAATAGTCAAATTATAAATCAAAATCTCCTTTCTGTGGAACCCATCCACCCATTCCAAAGACCACAGGTGGAAGTCGAGCTTCCCTACAGCATTCCTGAATGTGGAGGAGGTGCCCAGAGAGAAAATGCCTGGAATCAGAACCACATCACAAACATGCTTTCTTTCCCGTAGAAGGCAGAGGTAAGTTCCCATAGAAGACAGAGGTAAGGAAGACAGAATATCAACGTAGTGGTGGTATGAGCCCTCGGATGCCTCACTATAAGATCACTATAAGACAATTCCCAAATGCTATTCATGTTACTTGACCTAAAAAATAGCGACATTTCTCAGGGAACCCTCTACCCATGGCTCTTCGGTTATTGGGACCAGTATACCTCACTGCATATACCAGCTATATCATAAAAGTGGGTATAAACTAAATCCTGTCCATTAAATCTTATTTTCCCATGATGAGAAGTTTTGCCTTTGTGCCAGGCAGAATGTCAGCAGTTCTAACTCTGCGCCTTCCAGAAAGGAGTTTACAGTGAAAAAACGAACCCTGAAATGAGTAAGGGTGGTTACAACTTAAAGGAATCTATAGCAGTACCATTTCAGAGATAAGTGCTGTTGCAAATTTTGTTTTAGTTTTGGTGCATACATATCAATGGTTGTCCATCCCCAAAGTGATAAGTTTAACATGGAATATTTTATAAAGACTTTTTAAGGTTTTAAGCAAATGAACAAAATCTCCATTTTATACTTCTTGCCACACAGTTAACTACATAAGGTTTCTTATAGTTTTAGTTTGGGGACCGAGGGTATCCTTCTTCCACAGGTAGCCTTCAGGTTGTTAGAAAATATGAGACAGATGCCATTGTACAAAACTAAGCCTAACAATCACTCCCATCTTTAAAGTGTTATATATGCTTTCTAAACAGCCACTGAATCCTGCCATTCTCCCTAAGTAGCAGGGCACAGCAGCTGTTGAAGGGCATGCACACAATAGACTGATGGCACAGCAGGAACCATGGAGAAAGAGGAAGCGTGGGAAGGGGAGGAGCAGAAGGTGTGTCCTTAAGGAAATCACACAGGGCTTCTTCCCCAGCTCCCAGTTACCCCTCCCATAGCCCTGCCCTGACCCCATTCTCCTCCCTTACAATCCCAAATAACAAAAACAAGGAAATTTAAAGTAAAGTAGGTCAAAATAAATGCTCCAAGGGAAGCTTTCAGTTTTTCACTCCTTCCTCCCCATATAAAACAGAGATAGGTAGTGGAAAGAGCCTAGGAGAACACTCCTAATCTGTCAAAGGAGTCCCTGAGCTGAGAACCAAATTATCTCATGATAGCTTGCTAAGAAAAAATACAAAGGAAAATGTATGGCAGGACTAAATGTATAGCAAGTTCAAAGAGAGAGAAGAGTTTACAGAATTGTCTCGTGCATGAAAGGGAATGTGAAAATAATTAGTACTACAGTAAACATGATAGGGTTATGAGTAATTTATTTTTCAGAAGCATACATTAAGCCACAAGAACAGAAAAAAAGGAGAAAAATCATACAATCATCTTGATAGATGCAGAAAAAGTATTTAACTAAATTCAACAAGCATTCATGTCTTTTAAAAAAAGTCAGCAAACTAGAAATAGAAGGGAGAAAATTCCTTCATGTGAAAAAATATCTACAAAAACTACAGCAATTATCATACTCAATGGTAAAATAATACAAACACCCCCATCCTCCATCCCACAAACAGGATGCCACTATTATCTCTTCTATTCAACATTGTACTGGTAATTCTGACCAGTCCAATAACGGAAGAGAAAGAAAATACACAAAGATGAAAAAGGAGGGGTGAAAAAATCTAACATTATTGGGGTTGGCCGGGTGGTGTAGTGGTTAAGTTTGTGTGTTCTGCTTCTCGGCCGGGGGTTCACAGCTTCAGATCCCGGGGGTGGACCTAGCACCACTCATCAAGTCACACTGCGGTGGCATCCCACATAAAATAAGGGAAGACTGGCAAAGATGTTAGCTCAGGGCCACTCTTCCTCACACACACACACAAAAACCTAACATTACTCACAGGTGACATGAATGTGTACTTAGATAATCCCAAGAATCTATTGACAACTTTCATTTCTGGGTAGGATATAACAGGTCATGGCAATCTGATTCAGCTTCAGTAACTAGAAAACGCCATGATAAATTACAAAATCATATTTTCAAAGATGCTGTAGAGTTGTGGAAGCAATGAGGACTGGATGAACTGGAATTCCAGAGAGGGGAGCAGCCTCTGAGGGGAGCTGATAGTCATCACCTGTTCTCTTCTCTGGCGTATTTGCCAATTCTGGGTGCAGACTGAAGATCATGCTTGGCCCAAGCAGAAGGACTCTACTCAGGGAAGAGAAATGAGTGAGGCATCAGTGGGTGCATGAGCTTGGTGTGGGAGATTAAAGCTCCAAATTCAGAGCTGATCTTTGCCATAGGAGATTTTCTGAGATACCACGATAGGCCTACCAGAATGGCTAAAATGAAAAAGATGAAAAGTACCAAGTAATAGAGAAGTTATAGGGCAACTCAAACTTTCACATACTGCTGATGGGAATGCAAATTGGTACAACTATTTTCAAAAACTGGCAGTGTACTAAAGCTGACAATATGACTGAACAAGTCATGTATTAGACATATGCCCAAAATGAATGTGTCTATATGTTCATAGCAATACTATTCATAATAGCCAAAACTAGAAATGATCAAATGTTCATCAACAGTGAAAAGATAAACTGTGATATATTCACACAATGAAATAGTATACAGCAACGAAAAAGGAATAATCTAGAACAAAGCACAACATTAAGGATGAATCTCACTAACATAAGATTGGCTGAAAAAAGCTGAATGCAAAAGAGTAAATACTGTACCCTCCCATTTATATAAAATGCAAGAACAGGTAAAATCAAGCTATGCCTTTATGTCGGAATAGTGGTTACCCTTGGGGTAGGCATACTGATGAGAAGGAAGCATGAAGTGGGGCTTCTAGGATGCTGGTCATGTGCTGGTTAGATATGTATGTTTAGTTTGTGAATATTCATCAAGCTGAACACTTAGGACATATTACATTTCTTTTTTTTTTGTGGAGGAAGATTAGCCCTGAGCTAACATCTGCTACCAAACCTCCTCTTTTTGCCGGGGAAGACTGGCCCTGAGCTAACATCCGTGCCCATCTTCCTCCACTTTATACACGGGATGCCTACCACAGCATGGCATGCCAAGCAGTGCCATATCTGCACCTGGGATCCGAACCCACGAACCCCAGGCCGCCAAAGCAGAACATGTGCACTTAACCGCTGTGCCACCAGGCTGGCCCCAGGACATACTGTATTCCAATTAAAAGCTTTTTAAAATAGAGTTTTTGAAAATATCATAAAACATAGTAAAATAAAAGGGGAAAGGAGATACTTGAATTACTCAAGGCTATAAATATCATCCACCAAAAGTCATCCTGGAAATACTACCACCTGGACACTGAGAAGCAGCCCAGCCATATCAAACAGGTGCTAAACTGAGATGGCTCACTAAGAAATAACAGTCCAATTAACGTGATAATTATCTAAACCTTCTCAGGTGTGTCCTGAGACAATTATTTCTGTTGATGTCATCTCGGCCACAAGAAATAGGAGGCACAAGTGAGTACCGCATGAGTCAACTAAGTCAATAACAAAGTATGTTGAATCTTTTAACTCAAGTCTTTACTCATTATGCATGATTTGAAAACCAGCTTTCAGTAATTACCTACTTTAGACCCCAGTTAAGATTTAAAAATAAAACTTGACACTCCCAGCAACCAATTAAGACTGATAAGCAGTAAGTGTGATCCAAACAAAGAAAAATGATTAAATTTTGAATACATTCTCCTCTCAACAATCTTCAACATTTACGTCAAAAAACAACTTCTAACCCAAGACTTGAATTAAACAGCTTCTTTATTTTAAAACAAAACAAAACAATACTATATAAAGTTAACATTTCTTCAAACTCAGAATTAATTTTTACATATGGGTCATCTTCCTCATAGATTCTCCTTGATCCCAGAACAGCAAGGACAGCTCAAAGATCCCTGTCATGGTCTTTAAAGATTAATTTAAGTCACAGGTGAGGAAGAGCTATTGACCTGTAACTAATTCTCTCAAGACAGCCCTCCAAGGAAAGCAAACCGTAAACACTCATATTCTGTACAGAAGCCTGGATCTCCACTTGAGGGCTCAGTTCCACCCACATGTGCACCCTGGCTCTGACAGGAAGAGAATCCTGCCCTCTGCAGATAACGCTGGTTCAGGAAGCCTGACTTGCACTCGGCCTTAGTACGATTCTCCACACCAGCACTGACTGACTCACTGACCACTTCCAGCCAGTGCTGAGTAATTACATATATACCTCCACCTTTATCAAATGACCCCTTTGCTGCTCAGATCCTGGATACTACTGGACTCTTCTGGTCGAACTGGACTTTTGGGCCTCATCTAGTTTTGCCAATCAAGAGTCACGTGAAGTGTTCGTATGGGTCCATTAAATTGACAGAGGTTCCTAAAGTTGCATCAGACCTGGGCAGCCTGAACAGCATTACTCCTGTAAAACAGGTACAAATAAACTTCACCAGGACAGTGTCTGGTACATAGCAAGCATGTACAAATGGTAACCTCATACTGTAATCATCACTATTATTATGGTCCTCGGGTGGTGAGAGCCAAATAGACCACCTCAATAGCAACCATGTTATTACAAGCATTCTTAACGTACACTCATGCAGATTCCAGCCATCTACTGTCATCTCCAGAGGTCAAAAACATTCATGGACATGCTGGTAATAGGACGGTATTTGGTAAGACTATCAGAAAAACAGGTAAACAATTATCCCCTTATAATTGCTATAGGCAAGCCAATGTTTATAGTCAGTGATTCTCAATAGGTGACAATTTTGCTCCCCAAGGGGACATTTGGCAATGTGTCACAACTGAAGTGTCATAACCGAAGGGTGCAATTGGCAACTGGTGAGCAGAGGCCAGAGATGCTGCTCAGCATCCTACAATGCACAGAATAGCCCCCACACCAAAGAATTACCTGGCTCCAAATGTCAATAGTGCCAAGGATGAAACATCCTAGTTTACCGTTCTGACTTTACCATCCAAAAATAATGGATGAGAATCACCACAACCAATTCAATCCACTTAAAATAAAACCAGGAGACAGACTCACCAAAACACAGAAAGCTATATGTATTAAACTCCCATCTATTTATTTTTAAAAATCTGAACTAGAAAATGCTTACATGAAGAGAAAGGAAAAACTGATAATGAAGGAGAAAGAGAAAGGAGAGGTTTGCAGAAACCCTGTCCTGAGTAAGCAGTCTAGAGCACAAGTAAAGACATCTGCCTCAGAAAGGAGCACAGCCAGGGCCCTGGGCCCCTTACTAAACGCTGCGTCAGTATTTTACACAGCACAGACTCTTTACAGGGAGTATGGCTTCCACGAACCCCTTAGATAGATCCTATTTTTCCCAATTTTCCTGGATAGGGAAATTAAACCTCATAAAAGTTATCTGGCTAGGGCCACACAGGCATTAAATAAAAGAACCAGGATTCAAACCAAGTCTTAGACAACAAAGCACCATGCTCTTAACCTCTCCGTCAAATTAAAAAGTTTACCTTATGTACAGAGACTAAATCTCTGGACGAACACTCAGAAATGTTGAGTATGGTTATCTATAGATAGCAGACTATTAGGTGATCTTTGAAAAGATAAAACTTTATGCACCTGAATGTACAAGGCTATGCTTACTAAGTTTATAAGGCCAAAATGAACTTATTTTTTTGTTGTTGTTAACTTGGATCAGCCACATCACAATTTAACAGGGCTAATTAATAAAGAAAAATCTGGACTCCATTTCCACTGTTGTGGGGGACAACTTAGTTCCCTTAAAAAATTAGTTTGTTGCTCACAGTTGGGGCAATTTCCAAAAGAATTTTTCAAACGGTTTGTGATGTGAGGTAAAAGCTTTAAGCAAACAATAGAACAGAACCCACAGCCTAATTCCAGAACCTACTTCCTCACTCAACAGCTGACCTAATGTGGTCTGGCCACTGTTGCCGTCAATTTTAGGCTTCATTTTGTTTCTTTCTACACATAGGGTAAGAACTTCGGGTAACTTAAAAAGTAACAGCCTAGATGGTGACTTTTTTTTTTACCACAGACATTATTCTGTTGCTTTATTTAGATAAAGATTTTGATTTAAGAAAATTCACCCACCCCTCAAACCCCTCTAGCTGGCTGCCTACAACTTCAAAATTACACCCCTGCTGTTGCGTGCAGAAATACATGTATACATAACACTTTCTTCTCTTCATAGCAGCGGTGGCATTGTTCTTGTTCTTAGTCCATATTCATGGAATACTTAACTATCAGATGGAGACATACACATTACGTGTATTTCCTCATTTAATTCTCCCCACTAACCTGTGAGGTAGATCCTATTGTCCCCATTTTGCTGATGAGGAAACAGGCTTGAAGAGGAAGTAACAAGTACCAGGTCATACAGAGGTAAGTGGCAGAGTCCAGGCACTGTGGCTCCGGATCCCAAGGGCAATGCAAGCCAAAGAATAATTATCGAGATTCTTAAGCAGCCCGCAAAGGATCTGTATCAGAAGGGACTCTTCCACAGGACTGCCACCAATCCATAAAAGCAATGTTCACATATTCAAGACTGTTAGGTAAAAGAGTGAGCCCACTTTGTGTTGCCTCCTCAGGCAAAGACTAGGTTTAATGGTGGGAGGTGTAAGGAGAGCAAGTGATGCTTACGTACCCAATGAACAGTCAGAATAGTCTTCATAGACTAGGTCGTGTCAGAAGCACACACCACCAAGTATTCAAGTAAAGGCTGGAATACTATTCATGATGGGGTTTTCAAAGTACTTTTAAAAAAGGAAATATGCTTTGTTCTACTGACATCTTATAGAAGTATAATTCATAATACGAACCTACTCCAGTACAAGAGGAGCAGAGACCCACCCCACCATCCTGAGCCCCTCACTGGCAGTGATACTGTCAAGAATTCCCAAGGCTCTGACAAGTACAGTTTAAAAATTAATACAGAATCCCAATAAAAATTCCTAAACGCTGTATTATGGAGTTAGACAAACTGATATTACAGTTTATATGGAAAAACAAACACCTAAGAATAGCTAGGAAAACAATGAAAAAGAAAAACTTTAAGTGGAGGACTAGCCTTACCAGACATCAAAACATACTATAACGTCTCTGTAAACGAAAACAGTGTGGTACTGGCACATCAAAAGAAAAAAAGATCAGTAGAAAAGACTAGAAAGAACAGAAATAGAATTCCACATACAGAAACTTAGTATTTGACAAAAGTGGCATTTCAACTCACTGGGTAAAAGATGGACCTTTCAATAAACGGTGTTTGGACAACTAAGTGGCTTTGGGAAAAAGATAAAAGAGATCTATATCTAACACCATTCACAAAATTAAACTCCCAATGGATCAGGGAGCTAAACGTAAAAAATGAAACTACATAAGTGTTGGGAGAAAAGATGGTGGAATTCCTCTTTAACCTTGGTACAGGGAAAGGCTTTCTAACTTTGACTCAAAAAAGCCAGGGGTAGGGATTAAAGATTTAAAAATCTAAGAGCTAAAATTATAAAACTCTTAGAAGATAACATAGAGCAAAAGCTTCAAGACCTCAGATCTGGCAATTATTTTTGGATATGACATCAAACATACAGGCAACAAAAGAAAAAATTAATTGGACTATATCAAAAGAAAAAATTTTTGTGCATCAAAGGACAATCAACAGAGTGAAAACGCAACCTGTGGAATGGGAGAAAATATTTGCAAGTCATATTGCTGATAAGGGTTAATATCCAGAATAAAGAACTCCTGAAATGCAACAACAAAAAACCCAAACAACCTGCTTCTAAAATGGGCAAAGGAGTTGAACAGACATTTCTCCAAAGAAGATATACAGATATTGATCACTCATCTTCAGAGAAACACAAATCAAAACCACAATGAGATACCACAGGACGACTATTATCTAAAACAAAATGAAAACCAGAAAACAACAAGTGCTGGCCAGGAGGTCGAAAAATTGGAAACTTTGTGCACTGCTGGTGAGAATGTAAAACAGTGAATCAAATGAAAATGAAATGAAAGGAAATGAAAAGCAATGAAAGAAAGAACTAGAACAGATACTTGTACACCCATGGTCATATGAGCATTCTTCACAATAGCCAAAAGGTGGAAACAACCTAAGTGTCCCTTGATGGATGAATGGATAAACAAACTGTGGTACACACACAATAGAATAATATTTAGCCTTAGAAAGGAAAGAAATTCTGACGTATGCTACAACATGGATGAACTTTGAAGACACTATGATAAGTGAAATAAGCCAGTCACAAAAGGAAAAGACTGTACAACTCCACTTATATGTGGTATACAGAGCAGTCAAATGCAGCAACAGTGCAACGGTAGTTGCCAGGGGCAGAGGGGAAGCGGGAATGGGGAGTTATTTTGCCAAGTACAAAGCTTTAGTTTGGGAAAACGAAAAAAGTTCTGGAGATGGATGGTGGTTATGGTTGCACAACAATGTGATGTACTTAGTGCCACTGAATTATATACTTTAAAATGGTAAAAACGGTAAATTTTATATTATGTATATTTCACCACAATAAAAATAAACAAAATCAATCAGGATGCAGGCTGTGCAAAACAGAATAAAAATACTAACAAATGAACCTAACTATTTTACATGTACACCAGAATTGATCAAATAAATAAATAAATTGTAGATAATGAAAGCCAGTGTACTCACTGTTACAGAAAGAAGCTACAAATAAGGAAAGAGCAAAGACATACTAAATTGGAATCAGAAGTATCAATACAAACTCAAGACTTTGCATATATATATACACACAGATATAGATATATAACTATGTGTATGTGTGGGAGTAGCTAGACCGTACACTAAAATCAATGACACCTCAGTAACAATGAGTACAACTAGCGCCCAGACCTTGGTCCCTAAACCAATAAAAAGAATCAAACGATTGATTCCAGGGCTAGGGCAAAGAAAATACACAAAGAGCCTTAAACATCTTATAGTGCCAGAAGTAAAGAAATTCTCTAAAAAAGACAGGGGTGTATTAAAAGTACACAGGAGCCAACCCAAAACGGCTCCAAATGGCCAAAGCTGGAATAATGTGAGCAACAAAATAATGACAGCATTGAATTTTAACTCACAGAAGAAAATAACTATCTGTGAGTCCATACTGATATAAATAAGTAAATAAATGAGGGAGAAAAACAGTTCTACTTCACAGAATTTCAATCAATACAGAAGGAAAGATGGAAATAAGGATTGGCATGTTTCCAAAGTATCTCCCCCAAGACATTTATCAGCTACAAAGCTAAAGATATTAATTTTGTTGTTCTTGATAATTATACTATGATTATGTATAGAGGAAGTGTATTATTTTCTAACTTTTCTGTAAGTCTAAAATTAGTTCAGAATAAAGAGTTTTTTAAAAAATTAAAAATACATCTGCATCCAGACCTCTGTCCCCACCGAAAAAAAAGTTAACGCAGAGGGATGTCTACGCTACGTTAGAGATGTTAGAGCCAGGATTCTATGCTACTAGAAGTCTGAAGGGAGAAAAAGACTAAATGGTTATCAAAGGCTTTCCTAAGAATATGAGCATATGCTTTTTCAGTTTTTCTTCTTCTCTTATCGCAGGACCATCAAGCAAAAGTTCTCAGTCCCGGGTATTTAAAGCACTTATTTTATTTTATTTTATAATTACTCATTTAATAATGAAACAAAGTTATCTATGCTTTTTTTTTTTTTAAGTGTAAGGAAATACAAATTAGCTAGATTCCACCATGTAAAGATAAACACATTCTTAATGTATCTCCCTCTAGAATATGTACTTATATATTTTTACCATATAAATGGTTGCAAATTTAAGTCCAACAACCCATTCTGTACTTAAGATTTTTTATTCAACACAGCATCTGTTTTACAGTCACCAATCAGAAAACCTTGTGGAAAAAGGCAAGATAGCATTTTTGAGTACACGGTGACCCATTCCCTTTTCCATCACTTTCTGTTCCCTGGATTTTGTAGACAACATACAAAGTTAGGCCTTGTACTTGCCTCTATTTACAAACTTTAGGGTATTTAAAATAAAGGCTAATGGAAGTTTAAAAATATCCCCATTCCTGAATGGGGTGAGGAGAGTGGTCTTGCCCCTTGATGGCCAGCACGGCAGTTGAAGACTGAGCAGGGCAAGGAGGCATATTTTTGAGGGAAAAGCCCCGAGTGGGGTGTCACAGATCAAACAGAATAAAAAGGGCAACCACTCGGGGGCAGTCCAACATGAGGTGACAGTGCCCAAAAAGCACCTCAAAAGGAAGGGAGTGGCAGCAGTGATAAGATATTGGTTACATTTAAGGGGATGGATTAAATAAGTATATTGACTAAGGAGAATGAGAACCAAGATCCTCACTATTAGGGCAACGAATTACAAATATGGAAAGGAAAAAAGCTAAAATGAACCTTGTAGTTTCGAATTGTAATTGGAGGTTATCTGTTTGACTCATGGTTTTCAATAATATATAGGCAGATAAGAATAAATATAGGGGCTGGCCCCACGCCGACTGGTTAAGTTCATGCACTCCGCTTTGGCGGCCCAGGGTTTCGACGGTTCGGATCCTGGGAGCGGACATGGCACTGCTCATCAGGCCATGCTGAGGCAGCGTCCCACATGCCACAACTAGAAGGACCCACAACAAAGAATATACAACTATGTACTCGGGGGCACTTGGGGAGAAAAAAGCAGGAAAAAAAAAAGTCTTTAAGAAAAAAAGAAATAAATATAGACGTAAATGTGTCTGCGTTTGTACAGAATATTCATATACATATATACAAAATACCTTTTTTATATATAAGTCTACTAAGAGGGCCTGGGTGCAGCGATTCTCCTCCTCCTCCCAAACAGCAATGAGTACATCCAGCACCTAGAACTTCGTTTCTAAATTTCATTCTCTACTAAAAGGAACCAGGGCTCCTTGGAGAAATAGTTGATTCCAGGACAGGGGCAAGGAAAGTACAAGATGAGCCTGGAACATCTTGTGCCAAAAAAATAAGAAAGCAATAAAAGAATGATGGATGTTAAATGGATACAGGAGGCAGCTTGAAAGGGCCTTCACTGCCCATACCCGGGACAATTTGAGCATGAGATCAAATAATGATGGTAATGGATCAAAACCCTTTAAATAAAATAGGACATCATAAACGCAAACCAATATTAAAAAAATGAATAAGTTGCAAGTCTGATGAGGAACAATATATTTACATAGCCTTAAAGTATCTCGCCTGAAGATACCTATAACAAAGGTAAAAGGGTAAGTTTACAGTGGAGAAGATTGGCAGGAATTATCTTAAAGTGATCAAAGTAAATATAATCAATCAGGGACAAATGGAAATTGAGTGTCAGCTGATAGGATGCAACGAAAAAGTAGATTGCATCACTTCTGTGATATTCCTGCCAAAGCTGGGTACCCTGATTTAATCATGAGGAATGATCAGAAAAATCCAAATTAGGGACATTCTACAAAGTAACCGGTCTGCAAATTTCAAGAGTCAAGGTCAGGAAAGGCTTTGACTGTGGAACTGTTCCAGTCTGAGAAGACTGAAAAGACGCAACTAAAGACAACACTAATTCTGAACTGAATCCTTTCATTAAGATATCCTCAGTAAAGACTATAACTGAACAACTGGTGAAATCTGAACGAGATCTGAGGTTTAAATGGTGTAATGTATCCACGTTAATTCTCTGATTTTGAAGGTTGTATTATGGTTATATAGGAGAATGCCCTTGTTTATAGGAAATCACACTAAAGAATTAGGGGTTTACAGGGCATGAAATGGGCAGCTTACTGTCAAATGGTTCAGGAAAAAATTCTTTGTACTATACTTGCAATTTTTCAGTATGAGACCATTTCAAAAATACATCTCTCCACACCCATTCGTGATAAAAACACTCAACATACTAGAAGGGAATTTCCTCAATCTGATGTCTGATAAAGGGCATCTATGAAAAAAACCATAGCTTGCATTATAATTAATGGTAAAAGACTGAATGTTTTCATCCTAAGATGAAGAACAAGACAAGGATGTCCAATCTTGCCACTTCTATTCAACACTGTACTAAGGGTTCTAGCCAGGGCAAATAGGCAAGAAAATGAAATAGAGGCACCCAAATTTGAAAGGAACAAATAAAATTACCTCTATTCACAGAACATACACTCTTGCACATAAAAAACAAAAATCAATTGTATTTCTCCACAGTAGCAATGAACAAACTGAAAGTGTAAATAAGAAAACAATTCCATTTACAATAGCATCAAAAAATAAAATACTTAGGAATAAACTTAACAAAAGAAGTATAAAACTTACACTCTGAAACCTGCAATATGTTGTTGTAAGAAATCAAAGATCTAATAGATGGAAAGAGTGCCATATTCATGGATTAGGGGCCAGTCCTGTGGCCAAGTGGTTAAATTTGCACGCTCCACTTCACTGGTCCAGGGTTTCGCCGGTTTGAATCCTGGGCGCGGACATGGCATCGCTCATCAGGCCACGCTGAGGCGGCGTCCCACGTACCACAACCTGAAGGACCCACAATTAAAATATACATACCACTACGTACTGGGGGGCTTTGGGAATAAAAAGGAAAAGTAAAATCTTTTTTTAAAAAAGAAGCTTTAATATTTTTAAGATAGCAATATTCCCCAAAGAGATCAAAATCCCATCTGGCTGCTTCTTTGTAGAAACTGACAAGCTTATCACAAATTTTGTATGGAAATTCAAGGGACCCAGAATAGTCAAAACAATCTTAAAAAGAACAAAGTTGGAGGACTCACACTTTCTGATTTTTAAAACTTACTATAAAGCTATAGTAGTCAAAATAGTGTGATACAGGATAAGGATAGACATACAAATTAATGGAACAGAATTGAAAGTTCAGAGTAAACCCTCACCTTTATGATCAACTGATTTTCCACAAGGATATCAAAACAATTCAATGGGGAAAGAATTGTCTTTTCAACAAATGATGCTGGGACAACTAGATATCCACATGCAAAAAGGCGAAGCTGGACTCCTACCTCACACCATACACAAAAATTAACTTGAAACAGATAAAAGACCTAAATGTAAGAGCTAAAACAGGAAAACTCTTAGAAGAAAACATAAAGGTAAATCTTTACAACCTTGAATTATGCAGTGGTTTCTCAGGTATGAGACCAAAAGCACAACCAATTTTAAAAAAGATAAATTAAACTTGATCAGAATGTAAAACTTTGTGCTTCCATGAACACCATCAAGAAAGTAAAAAGACAACCTACAGAATGGGAGAAAATACTTGCAAATCATGTATTTGACAATGGACTTCTATCTAGAATATATAAAGAACTATTACAGCTCAATAAAAACACAACCCCAGTTTAAAAATAGGCACAGGATCTGAGCAGACATTTCTCCAAAGAAGATATACAAACGGCCAATAAGCACAAGAAAAGATACTCAATATATTAGCCATCAGAGAAATGCAAATCAAAACTGCAAGGACATACCACCTCACACATGACAGGATGGTTATAACACAAAACAGATATAATAACAAGTGTTGGCAAAGATATGAAGAAAATGGAACTCTCACACACTGCTGGTGGGAATGTAAAATGGTGCAGCTGCTTTGGAAAACAGTCTGGCAGTTCCTCAAAAGGTTAAACACACAGTTATGTGACCCAGCAATTCCACTCCTTGACATACACCCAAGAAAAATGAGAACATATCTCCACATAAAACTTGCACGTGAATGTTCATTGCAGTATTATTCATAATATTCCAAGAATAGAAACAACCCAAATGTCCATCAACTGATGGATAAATAAAATACGGTATATCCATATAATAGAATACTAGTCAGCAACAAAAAGGAATGAAGCACTGACACATGTTACAACATGGGTAAACTTTGAAAACATTTTTCTAAGTGAAAGAAGCCAGACACAAAAGACCACATATTGTATCATTCCATTTATGTGAAATATCCAGAATAGGCAAATCCATGGAGACAGAACGTAGATTAATGTTTGCCAGGGGCTGGAGGAAGAGGGGAACAGGGAGTCACCGTTAAAGGATGGGGGTTTGTTTCTGAGGTGAAGAAAAATGTTTAACATGGATTGTGGTGATGGCTGAACAACTCTGTGAATACACCAAAAACCACTGAATGGTGTACTTTAAAATTGGTGAATTGTACGGTATCAATAAAGCTGCTACAAAAATATACATATTTACATATAACATTCATGATATATACATTACTGCAATCACTAATTCGTTCATTACTCTAATATTTGTAGGAAAATGTTCTGTATTTTGCTGAGTCATGATAATATTAGCACTAGTTTGGCTGGTTGATTTACAAGTTTAAGTACAAATAAACATCCATTTTTACCTTAAAAAAAAGGTTTACTGTTCTAACCATGTATCTAACTGGCCAGACAGTCTTGTCTACTCAGCTTCTCAGCGTCAGTGTTCTCATCTGCCTTATTTATGTGACCTGACCCTAATGTAGCCATCTTGCTTCTAGTGGTCTTCCCTACCCTGTTACCTTATACTCAACATCTTCTTGACATACTGTACACTAATTTGTTCTCCTTTCCTGCTCTCTTCTTCATGGGCATCTCAAGAGATGCCTCAAAGACTGGGAGAAGTGACTTGCTACTCCTTTCCTGAATGCCCACCCAGCCCGGCTGACGGCTCTACCTACTTTACTAGAAGCAAACTTAACATGCTCTTCTACACCCACCCTTTCACTCCTTCATCCTCATCCAGGTTCTACACAAAAAGGTGAATTCGGAGGCAGTGGAGCTGTCTGAATTAAACTTCTTAAGAAGTGTGGGTCTTTATATTTCTCTATCAACCACACAGTGTTGCCATAAGGATCAAATGAGATGATGTGACAATTCTTTGTTACCATAAACAAGGCAGGGGGTAGTCCCGACTACACAATCATTTCTTTAGTCTCAGAGCAATTTAGGTGTATTTTGTTTCATTTTTACTATTACCCAAACCTCCAGTATGACTAAAAACTAGTAAGACTGATTTGCTCCAATCACTTTATAGCAAGGATCACAAATTTAAATGCCTACAAGGCCCAAAAGGTAATGGAAATGAGCAATGCAGACTGAGGTGGAACTGCATCGAGAAGGAACGCATGACCCATCCGAAAGGGAAGTAAAACTTAGCTCAGGCCAATTGCCAGGTAGGAATGCGGGCCCAGTGTCACCAGATCTCCCCATTTTCCCAAAAGAGATTGAACTCTCAGGATTTTTAAGTATTGATACACATTTTAAAAATGCAAAACATATCTGCATGGCACATCTCAGCCTACCGGTCCACAGCCACCTACTTTATAGCTGGCCAGACTAACTCTCCGAAACAAAAACGACACAAGGTGAGGGGGTAGCAACATTTTGGCACAAAGTAAGAAAAGGAACTGTACACCAGTAGACGTCAACGTTGTTCAGAAATCAAAACTTATGAGGACTAATAGGGATTTTGAAGCTACTTAGTCTGAGGCTTAGTAAAAAGAGGCTGACACAAAGTAACTGGTTCAAGACAACAAAACCCGAGCCAAAAAGGGCTTTAACTCAGGTCTTCTGGCTACCAGACAAAGTGACTTTTCCACTACGCCATCCTGGCTCCCAAGGGAACAGAATTATAGAAAGAATAAGACATTTTGTCACTGGATGGCAGTCTGCAGCACAAACTCAGAACTAGGAGTCAAGCTCACTCATATCTTTCTAGAACAGACTCTGAGCTCGAGATACTTTACCCTAGAATAAATGGTACCCAATACTCCCGCCTCTTCAAGTGGTGGCCAATGATTAGTACACAGTGACTTGTACGGGCCATCAACAGAGCACACAAAAACCACAGAGTAGCCCAAGGGAAGGTGGGAGCTTTCACCAACCAAAGAAAGGAAAAAACAGAGCTAATACTCGTTTTCATTTTTTCTTCTTTGAAAAGCAAAATTTCAAATGTACCTGCTCCATAAGAGCAAACCTTTAAGTTCAATTAAAAATAAAGGAGGTGGCTGGCCTGGTGGTGTAGTGGTCGGGTTTGCACACTCCACTTCAGTGGCCCGGGGTTCACAGGTTTGGATCCCAGGCGCAGACCTACACACTGCTCGTCAAGCCATGTTGTGGCGGCATCCCATATTCAGAGTAGAGGAAAACCGGCATGGATGTCGGCTCAGGGACCATCTTCCTCAAGCAAAAAGAGGAAGATTGGCAACAGGTGTTGGCTCAAGGCCAATCTTCCCCAGTTTTAAAAAAAAAAAAGGAAAGAAGAAAAAAAGACAAGTCTTTTGCTTTTCTCTTTTTGTCAAAGTCCTCCAAAGGGTCTCCTTGAAAGTTTGTTGCTTTAACCATTTGCTAGATAATCTGTAAAATCATTTAATTGTCAAGTATTTAGAATCCCAGAATTGTAGTGCAGGATAGAGGAGTGGAAGCCATTCAGGTCATCTCTTCCCAATTTTGTAGACTTATTCTACAAATGTGCTGATTCACACTAAAACTTAGATCTACACTTCTGTGTTTAGGAAATCACTAGAAGATCTTTTAAAAAGTTCTCTCCCACATGCTCTTTCTCAAGAAGCTACTGGAAGACATGTTCCAAATAAACCATGTATCTCTTGAATGAAGGAGCAAACCAAGATAGACCAAAAGATGAGATCCAGGCAATGGATGCATTATAGGAGAGAAGTGAAGGGAAATTCTGGGCAACCACTCTGCAGCAGGCCCGGAGGAAAACTACTCCAGACTGCAGCTGGGGGGAAAAGTGTCCAGAAGGAAAGTCTCTAAGGAAAAAATAGGGACTCAATAGAGTATTTAACAGGTTTGATCATGTGGGAAATTGTATTAAATGACTGTGGAAACAAGTGGGAAGAACCAGAAATAAGTGAACAGAAAATTAAGAAAACGACAAAATAAGATAAAAACAAAAAGACAAACAAAGAAAAGAATGTAATGAGGTTGCACGATTCGGCCTGGCAGTGAACAATATTTATAAAGTCATAATAATGTAAACACTGAATACTACTGTATCCAAAATCTATGATATAACTATTTTGGTAAAATGGGGCAAAAAGGAAGGATAAGGAAAGAGAGTTAAACCCTTACCCACCATAAAAACAAATCAACAGATATTTCTTGATTTCTTAATTTTAGGAATTAACAGTATAGCCTATTATTTGAAAATATTAAAATAAATTTCAAAATAAAATACTAGTTTAGAGAATTGAATGTGGTTGCCTCTGGGGAGCAGAAACTGAGAGATGGGGTAAGATCAGGGAACTGCTGTTTTTTGCTGTAAATCTTTTAGTGTTATTTGACTCTTAAAACTCTGCCTGTACTACTTTGATAAACATCAAAAATTAATTTTAAAAATCAGCCATATATTAAATAGATGTATTTAAGTTTTTCCTTAAAGGACAGGATGTTTGATTTGTAGTGTATATATGGTATTTCACGTGTTCTCAAAAAACAATCACCAGTGCAAGTACTGAATTCAGAATCTCATTTATTAAGAAAGTCAAATATGCATTAGGTTTGCCCCACAAGCCATTTTCTTTTGTGGAGAGAAAAATAAACAAATGAGGAATTGCAGGGCCCATTATGCCAGTCACTGAATTGTTGGCTATTTTTTATCCAGTTATTATTGCAAGAGAACTTGGGTTCTCTGTGACAAAAAGTTCCATGATAAGCAGTATTATCTTCCTCATAAACTGATCTGGACTGAGATTTTGTTGATGTACCACAAAGGAAACTAGAGCTATTTAAAAAATAAAAACTAGTAAGAGCACCAACTGATTCTAAGTATTGATATGCATCAGGTGAGCTGTCAAAGGAATATTCTTTATTATATATCACTTCACAAAACAATTATATAATCTCTACTGCCAGAAACTCAATTATACTAACTTCATGACTGATTACAAGAAACTGCCTATCCTCAGAGCCATAGTACAGCTAGAGAGCAAGGCAAAATTCCTTTTGAGGTTCCAACAGAGAGTAGAGTTTTTAAAAACATAAGGTCTCAGGGCAGTCTGCTGGCGTAGTGGTTAAGTTCGCACGCTCCGCTAATACGGCTCAGGGTTCGTAGGTTGGGATCCGGAAGTGGATCTAGCACCACTCGTCAAGCCACGCTTTGGAAGCATCCCACATAAAATAGAGGAAGATTGGCATAGATGTTAGCTCAGCGACAATCTTCTTCAAACAAAAAGAGGAAGATTGGCAACAGATGTTAGCCTTGGGCCAATCTTCCTCACACACATACACACACAAAAACATAAGGTCTCAGATTCATGGAGGTAGTAGGAACTTTAAAGATGATCTGGCCCAGCACCCACAACCACACAGCCAAGCCAATGGCAAAATCAAGACTAGAATCCAGTTGAATTGAGCTTTTGTATGTAGAGCTCTTTTCCAGCAGTGCCCTATCCCTCATGTCCTATCTCTTTTCAAACCAACCTAGTGCCTATGAATATCTCAGAACTGCAAGAAATCTTGGAATTATACTCCAACTTCTAATTTCTTTATAATAGGAAACACACACAAATACTAGCTACTGGCTACACTGACATTTAGAGTATGGAAACGGCAAATTGTGAGCAAAAATTGAATTGTTTATGACTAGGGCTCCCTACTTCCAGGAGCCCACGTCCCTGGAAAAATTCATCTAACAAATACTGAACTCCCACTATGGTACCAACACTGTGCTAGGCGCCATGGACACCACTACAGGGTACCCTTGCTCCTTCAGAGCTCCTGGCCCCAAATATAATTCTCATGTCCTAAAATAAAGTAGCCTGTAAAGTTGGGCCAAGGATCACCATATTAACTGAACTGGAACCCATACTTTCTACTGGACCCTGGGAGCATTCCTAAAAATCTAGACTTTTTTTTTAGCTGCTAGTGTTAACAGCATGGATAAAAATGGCAAAACTTAGAACCAGAATATCTTTTCTTCAAACGAGGAAACTGAGGCCCAGAGTAAAGTTCACTTACTTTAATTCTTTGTAACTGCCCTTGTAATGAAGACCTATCTTGAACAAATTTTTATTTTTCCAAAGCTACCCTCTTCACCTGTACCTTCAGATCCACTTTCTCCAGGCATCCACTTTAGGCATGGTTTTCCTCCACCAGCTTCTTCCTTTCAGCCACCAGTACCAGCTTCCTATTTCCCTATAGCGCTTTTGCTCAAGCCTGCTCTTCCCCAGCTATCTAATTTCTCCAAATTCAATACTTCATTTGTTCAAAATCACTCTGTAGAGCCCCATGAAATTTGGCTTCTGTCCTTTCCCCTCTATTTGCAAGTTACCAATGAAATGGTCTTTGGTCTTTTCCCAAGATCCCACTCTCCTCAAAACCTCCTTGGCTGGACACTTCTGACCATTCTGCTTCTGATATCATCTTAAGTCTCTTTAATCCCCAACCTTTCCAACTCAGTTTCTTCCTTATCCCTAAATACCAGCATCCCTCAGGGTTTAACTTGGGCCTTCTGAATCTCCACGCAGATACTTCCCATATAGCCATCCACTCCAATGTCTTTGGCCATCATCTCTACACTCAACTCTCACATGCAGGAAATCAGCTCAGACCTTCTTATCAAGTTCCAGCCATATTTCAAATGGCTCCTGCAAATCTCCCCTTGCCTATCCAGCAACCGCTTCACCAACTCAACTTCTACCATGTTTATCCCTTCCAAAAGTATCTCCTTGTTCTGACTTCTCATCTCACTAAAGATACCAAGCTACCTCTAAGGAGGTAGATAATATAACCGTCAAACGCTGAGGTTCTTGAGTGAGCCCACCTAAATTCATATTTGGCGAAGTCATCTACTAGCTGTGTATCCTTGAGCAAGTTAACCTCTTTGAGCCTCAATCTCCTTAACTGAAAAGAAAATAACCACAGTACCACTCTCACAGAATTATTGTGGCCATTAAACAAGACAACATATGGAAAGCTCCTAATACAATGCAAAACGCATAACAGGCATTTGATAACTATTAGCTACTAAACCTTTTATGGTTGACATTAGCAGCAGCAGCAAGAGCCTCACAGCTCAGTCTACTTAGCCTCCACCGCAGCTCAGTCTTGTTCTAGGCTCTGGTCCCATTTCCTGTCCTTAAGCAGAGAGAATTTAAGAAACTCCAGGGGCTGACCCTGTGGCCGAGTGGTTAAGTTCGCGCGCTCCGCTGCAGGCAGCCCAGTGTTTCTTTGGTTTAAATCCTGGGCGCGGACATGGCACTGCTCATCTAAACCACGCTGAGGCAGCGTCCCACATGCCACAACTAGAAGGACCCACAACGAAGAATATACAACTATGTACCCGGGGGGCTTTGGGGAGAAAAAGGAAAAAAATAAAATCTTTAAAAAAAAGAAAGTCATTAAAGCTCTAAAAAAAAAAGAAACTCCAGTAGTAGTTCATTCAGGACTCACCAACCTGGTCCTGATCTTCTAACTGAACTCTTCCCTGAGCTACCAGTCTATAAACTAGATCATCATTCTGGTTCCCTTTCTGGAGACTTAAGAACTGCTCAGTCTTGTCTGCTGCCCTGAGGGGCCCCGAGTCATCCAACTTCCCGACAGTTAACAGCTAGCTCTGAAGTGCCTATAAGACTGCACCACTGTGTACCACCACGCCCCACCGGTGCAGCTGACCAACCTGTTCTCTCAGCATGCCTTTAGAATACCAGGCACCCACCAGGCAGGAGCGACATCTCAGCTGGCTGGACTTTTTCCCACCGCCTGCAGCAGAATCTCCCCGCAAGAGCCTTCCCTACCCTGCTGGTCCCTCCTAGTTTAGGTTTATCCCCCCGTCAATCTCAAAGTGACTCAGGCTCAAGACCTTAGGCCTCTGACTCCTCCATCTCCCCCCACACCCAATCAAAGCTGCTGAATCTTCTTTCACACATAGCTTCTGCAAACACTCTTTTCCTTATTTGCACTACTTCTTTATCCTTTGTCAATCTCTGCCCGAATTTCAACTGTGCTTCCAAAACACAGCCAGATTAATGATCCAAAAACACAGCTTTCATATGTCACTCTACTGCTCAAATGTATCTGAGACTCTCTACTTCCTGTAGGATAAAATCTCACTGCCCATTGATTATATTGTCAATTTTCCTACTTCTGAGCCTTTCTCAATACCATTCCTTCTATCTAAAATATTCTCTCTCTTCATCTAAATTTTCTATTTCCTTCAAAGACATTTGTTCAAATCCTACATTCTTTGTGAAGCTCTCCCTAATCTCACTGGGAGAATAGTATTCTGGGAAGAGGGAACACAGTGCAAATAATCTGAGCAAGAGCGAGTCAAGCAAGGAGACCAGTGTGACTGGAATGGGGAGAGAGTGACTATTTTGGAAACAAGATCAGAGAGCTGGAGAGAGGCCAGATCCCAGAGAGCCTTCCTGGCCATTCCAAGGACTTTGTCTGTAAATCTGAGCAAAATGGGGATCAATTGCAAGGTTTTGAGCATTCCCTAGCAAATACATATGACTTCGATTTCAAAAAGATCATGCTGCTAGTGGTGACAAGAACATGCTATATGTAGAGAGGCAAGTGGAGAAGCAAGGAAACTAGTTAAGAAGCTATTATAGTAATCTGGGTAAAGGGTATGATTAGAACCAGGGTGGCTGCAAGTGAGAAGTGGCCTGAATCTAGATGTATTTGCTCTCTGGATGAGGGGTATGAGAACGAGAAAGGAGTTAAGGATGACTCCAAGTTTTCAGCCTAAACAAATCGAAGAACAGAGAAGTCATTAACTGAGATGAGGGAGAGGACTGTGGGAGGAGCAGGTTTTAGGGAGAAGATCTGGAGATGGGTTTTGGACACGATAAGTTTAAGATATATATTAGACATCTGAAGGAAAATGTTGAGTAGGAAGTTTATTACCTAAGTGTGAAATTCAAGGGAGAGGTTCTGACTAGAGATATATATTTGGGAATTGTCAGAACATAGATCAGGCCGGTTTCATAAAACTTCTCTGATGATGGGTATGTTCTATATCTACAGTGCCCCATATGGTAGCCACATGTGACTTGAAATGTGGCTAAGGTGACTGAGGAACTGAATTCTTAACTTTAGTTAATTTACATTTAAATAAGCACATGTGGCTTGTGGCTACATATTGGACAAAGCATATATAGACAGTATTTAAAGCAATGTGACTGGATGAGAACCCTAAATGAGTGAGAGTAGGCAGAGAAGATGTCCAAAGATTAGTACTGGGGCATGTCAACAACATGGATTATTTGTGATAGGAAAAAAAAAAAAAAAGAAAGAAAGAAACAACCCAAATCTCCATCAACAACAGACCAGAAAAATAATTAGAGGCATATTCATGTAAGACCGCCATTCGGCAGGAAATGCATGCATCTATGTGAATGAATCTCAAAAACAATTTTAAATTAAAAAAAATAACTCAGAAGAAAATTTTCTATAAAGGTCAAAAGCATACAACACTAAATAATATACTGTTTAAGAATATATTCAGATTGATGAAGCTATAAAGAAAATCAAGGGAATTACTATCCAAATATAGGAAAACATATCTCTCCAGTGGAGGAAGAGAAAGTTGCAATTGGAAAGGTAAGCGCAGAGGGCTTCAAAGTTACCAGAATTGTTCTCTTTCCTAAACCAGATGGTGGGTACACAGGTGTTCATTTTGTTATTCTTCTTTGTCCTACACACTCTGTCATGTACAATACTAAATAATTAAAAGAGTAAAAAAACAATATGAGGCAGTGTATGGTTAAATATCAAAGAGATGTTTCCAAATGTCTTTAAATCACTAAGTTCAGAAAAAGAAAACTGTGCGACTTGTATAATGTCTAAAAAGAAGGATGGATTTAGTCATATAAAGAAAAGAGGGAAGGATACTCTAGAATTGAGAATGAACAGATTATATACAAGAGACAGTAAACTCGTGAGTCTGACTGCAGAAGAGGAAAGTCAGGTTGAAAAGCTGGGCTAGAGCCAGCCTACAAGATGCCTAAATGCTGGGTAAAGAAGTTAGGACTTGATCTTGAAATAGTGCAGAACCATTAGTGGTGTCTAAGCAAAGACAATGGCATGGGAAAGTGACAGAGTATTAGTCGGATTAATCTAATGTGAGGACCAACTAATAGGGAGACAGGAGACTAGAAAACTCAGTTATAAAACTTGTAGATGTGAGAAGTCACGGAAGATGATCATGACCTGAACTAGGATGGTGATGGAAGACGAAGTTTACTCCAAGAATCTTTTGGAGGAAAGATGCAAGAGAGTTTGGTTTCTGAATAGACAGGGAAAAAGACAGAGATTCAGAGATTACTCCAATTTTCAAGCTAAACTGAGAAAATGATAACACCAACATATGCCAAACTAGGAAAATCAACAGAGAAAACTAACTTTGAAGGAAGACCATTCATTCATGTGATAAATATGTCACGCAGAGTGTGATATCTTTCCCTCAGGGAGCAGCTTGTGAGTCCCACTTTATTTTTTTCTTAAAAGTACATACTTTTAATAGGCAAAGAGAAACTACTCAGTTTTTGGGGAGAAATAAAAATTTTGATAGTTTTTAACTCTGTAAGAATTTTCTAAGTTACACTTTTATATGAAGAAAGTACTGTGATAAAAATATTGAGATGCTTTTCAAAATAAATTGAAAGAAGCAACAGAACACAAAAGTGGAGATGTTTAGTAACAGGAGGTACTAGTAAAAAGAGGCAAAGGAGTGGGACTACTCACTCTTTGACTGAAGGCTCCCTGAGGACTGAACTCATCACTGACTGTCTTTGCATCCCATCCCCCAGGGCTGAGCACAGTGAGGCATCACTACAGAACAGACACTCAAATAAGGGTTGAATGGATAGAAAGGAGGAAGGGCAGACTGAAGACAAGCCAATTAGGAATGCCCTGCCCTGGCCTCCAGAACCCAACACACCTAGAGGATCTAGGAAGAGGATACCTGTGGAAGGAGAGTGGCTTAGCTTTGTCACCCTGGCTGAAAGGCAGGCTGGTCCTCTGGGTACCTGTTTAAGAGATCTAAAATAGCAGCAGAAAAACAGAAAGGAAACTAATTCTTGTGAAAACATACACTGAACTTCTGCTCCTCACACCACTCCCTGATGAGACTATCCCCAACCCTAACCTTTAAGGCAGACAGGCAGAATGTCACTTTGTACTGTGTGTGGACTGGGCTAATGCTAATTAAAGATACTCAAGCGCATCGTGTCCTTTTAGACTATTAAAGACATTTTTCTGGTTAGAAGCAGTTTAAAAGCCTGAATCTTAATGGTTAGTCTCACTTGGCATACCACTATTTCCCAAGTCTGTAAAATAGAGAAATGCAAAGTAGAGCTGCCTGCACAGGATGATGACTGGCGCTCAGGTGTTTGAAGCGGCCGCCAGGGACAGGGCTATTACCTCTACGTTCCGGATAGTTCATGTTACTCCACACAGCCCCAAATTATCCAATATGGCTGAAGAGAGGACAATGAGGCTGCTTTTTAAATGAACTGATCTCATACAAATGCTTTAAGACCACCTCTTTCTCAAGAGGTTAGAACAGGAAATGAATGCCCAAACACTGGCAGAGGCAGGATAACATAAGTTAGGAGCTCAGGCTCTGGCGCCAGACAGACAGGGGTTAGATCCCAGCTCTTCAGTAAATAGCTATGTGACCATCTCTAACAAATTCTTCCTACTATGTGCAGTAGGGTTGATTACCTTCTTTAAGATTGGAATATGTCGTAGCTTCAGATGGTAGTACAGTCATCCCTCGGTGTCCGCGGGGGGCTGGTTCCAGGACCCTTCCCCCGGCCCCGCGCCGAGAATACCAAAATCCGCGGATGCCCAAGTCCCTTATTCGGCTGCCCTCTGTATCTGCGCTTCTGCATCCGCAGGGTCAAGCAACAGCGGATGGTAAACATAGTACGGATTGGATCCACAGATGCGGAACCCGCGGGTATGGCAGGCGGCCAACTGTATTTTCCTTCCTAAAATGACACCTTGATCCCTCTGATTGGACCTGTATTTTCCTTAGTAGCCTTGGCCACTGATTTCTAGTGTAGAGCTTTCTAGATGGTGGAGCTCATTCATTATGCTTTGAATCTCCTGAAATTCCCTGAGGACAATCTTATCTTGAAGATCTGCTTGTCCAACCCACGCCTAGACTTCCTCAATGAAAGCGGAGAGCCGTGAGAGAAAACCACAGAGAAAATCGAATCCTAAGTAGAACAGACAAACCTTTTAGTTGTATAGAATTTAAAACTGATGCTTTCTTTAAAATCACAAATTCTGTAGACTGAAGAACGAAAAGTGTTCTGACCTGAAGGAGGCCCAGGGAGGTACCCTGCCTACACTCACCACCACCACTTCTAAGCTCAGCGATCTTTTTGCATGTTGTAGTGGGAAATAAAGAAGGGTAAACAAATTCCACAAATTCTTCATTTGCAGTAGGTTTTCTTAGCACCATTACGACCATCCTGGTTCGGCCAGTAAAGACTAAGTCCCAACCAGTTTCTCCGCCTCAAGTCCCTACGCTCCCTTACATCGTGCACACAGCCACCAAACTCAATTCTTCAACCACCAGTTTCATTAGATCGCTCCCCGCCTAAAGACTCTTAAGAGCTCCCTACGTACTATTCACTGGAAAAAGACCAACGAAAAAAAGTCCAGGCTAGCATTATCCCACTTTTACAACACAGGACTTGTTTCCTCTTAATTCCCCCGTGGAAATTCGCTAAAGCTCCAACTAGACTAATCTGCTCACTTTCCCCCCAAGACAGAGAGACTAACCTGCACACCTAAACTGGATTACACCCACTCCCTCCCACCCTCCACCCTTTCTGCCTTTCCTTCAAAAGGCCAGCCCAGACCCCCTTCCTCTGTCTCTGCCACGAAGCGTGCTCCTAAAGCACACACTGCCCATACTGCGTTATCTTCTGACCCTCGGCAAGCACATCCTTTTCAGCTGGCTCTATTCTCAGGGCATCTCAATCCGCTCGAACCAAGTCAAAGTTCCTTGGCAGGCACACCACATCCTTACAGAGAGGGTCAGTGCCCTGCACTCAGTAGGTCCTAGATATTTTTAAAACCCGAGAGGGGTTCAAATGACGTATCTAAGTAGGGCAAGACAATACTGCCCATCTTTGCCACTTCCTTTCTATTCACAGTAAAGGGTATTCAGCGTTCGCTACGAGGCTGAAAATTGACAGTATACACAGAGCAGGGAAGTGGAGAGAGCACGCCATCGGATGGCAAAAAACCTGCGTCCCGATGCTGCTTTTTTTGCCACAATCTCTGCAACTGGGGGGAAATGACACGATCTCTCTGGGCCTCGGTTGTCTCAGGTGTAAAACAAGGGGAGCAGCTGTGAAGGATTCCAAGGTATCTTCCGGCTCCCGAATTCCCCCCGACAGGAAACCCAACACTCGTCTACTCACTAAGGCGGAGGCAGGCAAACTTTTGCAGTTCCCAACGCAAGCATTTCCATATAGTAGTGGAAACTGGGTCCCCACCGGAAAGAGCAGAGCGGAGAGGAAAGGTGAGAAGCGGTCTCCCCGGACTCGGATTCCTTCGCCCCATGGCAAGGGACACTCCGCCTCGGCTTCCCGGCCGCTCACCGGCAGACTCCCCCGAGCGCGGCGCGGCGCCCGGAGCTGGCCGCGGTGACACCGTCCGCGCCCGCGCCCCCTGCACTCGTGACACACGCCCCGTGACCCCGGGTCACAGCCTGCGTCCCCCTCACCGGCCCGAGGGACGTCCTCCTCTCCGGGCAAGGCCCCTGGCTCCCCCCGGGCGAGCCGCCCTTCCAGGCCCCGGGGCGGCCTCAGCGCGGCCGTCCGGGCCCCAGGCCGGCGGGACAGGCGGCTCCAGGAGCGGCGGCGGCGGCTCGAAGTGCTGAATCACCACTTTGCAACCCGAGCTCCAAACCACCGTGACCCGCGGGCCCCGAGGGCCCGGGCGCTCGTCCCCACTTACCCAGAGAGGCGCTCTGGAGGCGGCAGGCGGGCGCCGAGGACCGAGCGGAAGGTGCGGGGCAGCGCCGGGTGCAACAGCCACGCTAGCCGGTACCGCATACCCCAGCGCAGCCGCCGGGAGCACAGCGAACGCTTCCTCCTTGCGCCGGGAGCCGGCCCTACCCACTGCGCATGCTCAGGCCGCCGCGCCGCGCCGCCTCCCGGGAGCCGCCGAGCGGCCGCCTCTCCGGGTTTTGCCAGGAGCCAGATATGGCGGGGACGGCTGGCGGCCCAGGCCTGAGCAAGGCGGGGACGGAGTCTGGCTGGGGAGCTGCGGGAGCCCAACAACCAGGCTTTCCCGGGCGGGGAGGGTCCCGGCTGGGTCACAGCGGGCGCACATGTGAGGGCGGCGATGTGTGTTTGTGTGTATGTGGCGGGCAGGGGACTCACGAATACTGCGAGGGCACCAGGGGCCATGTTTGTGCCCCCATTGGCTGTCGACCCTGGCCATGCAGGTGTCGAAACAAGGTCTGCAGACGAGGCTGCCTCACAGTAAGCGGATCTGCGGCGGGCGCGCGGCCCGCGGGCTCCCTCTAGAGCGCGGTGGGCACGTGGACGCGGGGCTGGGGGCGGGGGAGAGATCAGACGCCTGGGGTCCATCAGAGGCAGGCCGGCCTCGGGGGCGGGGGCAGTTTCCATCCTGGGGAAGCTAGCAACCCTTCAAAGAGCAAGGTGGAGATGGGACAGGCGGCCACAGCGAGACAAGGCTTCCGTGCACGTTCAAATCCACAGTAGCAACTACTACTCTATACTACTACTACTATATTTTTTTTAAAAAAAAAAGAAAGAAAACCACTCATGTATGTAGTACTACTACTATTGTCAGTGTACTTCAGTCATTTGTAAGCCAAGACTTTTTTCATTTATGGCTTTATGGTGTTTTGCATCCAAGAACAACCTCATTGTTATGGATCTGACTTTGCATTATTTTACTGGGGGTCTTAGAGTGTAGTTAGGGATAGTGACTCCCTAGCTTAAGTGCTCTTAGGTTTCTGATGTGGCAGCCTGAAGAGTGCAGCCGAAAACAGTGCTCTGAATCCTATTGTTGCTTCAAATGGGAATTCAGGAGGAGAATCCCTTAATCAAGTGGATCCTTCATCAAGGAGGTACCGGGGATCTTTTTTACAATGCAGTTTCAGCTAAAGGCAAACCTGGAATGGATGAAAGCTGAGGTACCAGAGTCTCCTGCAGTGTAAAGTGAAATTCCGCCATATTACATTCTAGCCCCAACCCACCTGTATTAGTTTCCTGCGGCTGCCATAACAAATTACCACAAATTTAGTGGCTTAAAACAACAGAAGTTTATTCTCCTGTAGTCTGGAGGCCAGAAGCCCAAAATCAAGATGTTAATAGGGCTGCACTACCTATAGAGGATCTTAGGGGAGAATCCGTTCTTTGCCTCTTCCAGCTTTTGCTAGACGCCAGCTTCCTTGGCCTGTGGCCATATCACTCCAGTCTCTGCCTCCATCTTCACATTGCCTTCTCCTTTGTCTTTTCTTCTTTTGTCTTTTATAATGACATTTGTCATTGGATTTTGGGCACAACCAGGTAATCCAAGATGATCTCATCTCATCCTTAACTTAATTATATCTACAAAGACATGTTTCCAAATAATGTAACACAGGCTTCTGGGATTAGGATATAGACATATCTGTTTTAGGATCACCACTCAACCCACTACCCCAGCTTTCTAGCCTCTACCCCTGCCCTCCACCAACTCCAGTCCACACAGCTGTCACAGCTAATTTATGCTTAGAATAATACTAACTTGCCAGTGCCCTAGCGACTTTCAAGCCCTGTTGAGAGGGCATTGCCTTTACAAAACTTTCCTTCATTTCCATTCCTCACATACCCCATTGGAAGTAGCCACTCTGATCTGAGCTGCCAGAGTAGTTTGCCACTCTCTAAAGGCACTTATTTGAACCTTAACCTTCCATACTTGAAAGAAGCAGTAGATTAGGAACGACGTCTTAGTCATGCTTGTATCTCGCCTGGCAGGAAGCACAGTGCTTAGTTAATGCTTGTTTGCTGAATGCATGTTTTGCTGAATGCATGTTTTACTGAATCTGATTAAGCCTCTGGATGTACCTACCATTTATAGGAAATACAGGGGACAAACATGTTAAATCACACCATAAGGATACAATCAGCAAAACTTAGAATATTTGGAACACTGCAGCACAAATGACCCTATTTCTTTGATAAATATGTTGCAAAATATAAAGGAGAGGAAGGAGAAACCTATGGATTAAAGGGGACTTAGAATTGATGAGCTTTGACAAGCTGTTTATAACATTTTATATGAAAATGCAAAGGTCCAGGAAGACCCAAGCCAATCTTGAAGAAGAGTCTGGAATACTTAAACCACCAAATGTTAAGAACTACTATTAAGCTATAGTAATTGAGATAATATGATAATGGCATGAGAGCAGACAAGCCATGGAAAACTGGTAGTATCTATTAAAGCTGCACATATGCACATGCAATGACCCAGAAATTCCACTTCTAGTATATGCCCAACAGAAATGTGAACATACACCCACGAAAATACATGTACTAGAATGTTCACAGCAGCACAATTAATTAATAGTCCCAAACCAAAAACAATCCAAATGCCCATCAACACTAAAATGCACAGGAAAAGTAAGCTGGAGAAATAGGTGGCAATGAAAAATCCACAAAAATTACACTCTACAATATGTATGAATCTCACAAACATGGTGAAAGAAACCAGACCCAAAAGAGGATATACTGGATGAGTCCATTTATATAAAGTTGTAAACCAGGCAAAACTAATCTATAGTATTAGAGGTCTGGTTAGTGGTTACTCTGGGGGTGGCAGTGACTGAAAGAATAAAGGGGGCTTGTGGGGTGTGTTTTACTTGGGTGTGTTCAGTTTTTGAAAATGAATTAAACTATATACTTATTTTTCTTTTTGTTTGCAATACTTCAAGAAAATCTTCAAATAAAGATAACCTTCAAAAATGCAAAATAATAAAAGACAGCGGGGCCGGCCCCATGGCCGAGTGGTTGAGTTTGCGCACTCCACTTTGGTGGCCCAGGGTTTCGCCGGTTCGGATCCTGGGTGTGGACATGGCACTCCTCATTGGGCCACACTGAGGCAGTGTCCCACACAGCACAACCAGAGGCACTCACAGCGAGAATCTGCAACTATGTACTGGGGGGCTTTGGGGAGAAGAATTAAAAAAAAAAGGATAGAGATATATTATCCAAATGATGTTTGGTTGTTTGAATCATGGTTTGAACGGACGCATGTGAAAAAGAAACACTTATGAGACAATCAGAAAAGCAAGAACACTGACTAGATATTTGATAATATTAAGTAATTATGTTATTTTGGGGGTATGTTAGTGGTTGTGGCTTTTTTTTTTTTTTTTAGTCCTTTGAGATATATACTGAAATAATATGATGCCTGGGATTTGTTTCAGAATAATTTAGTGGAAGATGAGGCAAGAGGGTGAAGTATAGATAAAACAATATTCGCCATGAACTGATAATTATTGAAACTGGATTATGGGTGCCTGGGAGATTTATTATACTATTCTCTTTGCTTTTGCACATGTTTGAAATTTTCCATGATAAAAAGTTTTATAATGTATATTGGTTTTAAGTATAGTGCTATGGTAATAAAATACCTAAAAGCTACATGAATTTTTAAAAATGTTTATAGATAAGTAATTTATTAATTATAAATTTGTGAGGAGTTTTCCTAAATGACTCATACTTGCTAGTCCTTAAAGGTAAATTTGAGTCACTTTATGGACAGTACTTGAAATATTAATGTAAAAATCTATAATTCATATTTTTCCCAGTTAAGACTACTGTTGATTTATCCATTCAACAAATATGAGCCCAGGCCTTGCTTTAGATGTTGAGGATACACCAGAGAAAAAAGAGCAACCAGGTTTCTATTCTTATGGGGTTTACACTATAGTGAGAGAGGGAAACAAGTAAATTAATACTTAAATAAGGGCTAGCCCTGTGGCTGAGTGGTTAAGTTCACGTGCTCTGCTGCCACAGCCCAGGGTTTCGCCGGTTCAGATCCTGGGCACGGACGTGGCACCGCTCATCAAGCCATGCTGAGGCGGCATCCCACATGCCACAACTAGAAGGACCCACAACTAAGAATATACAACGATATACTGAAGGGCTTTGGGGAGAAAAAGGAAATAAATAAAATCTTTAAAAAAAATACTTAAATAAAGTAATTACATGTGATTAAGTAATATTAGGGTAACCAGGATAGATTTTCCTGCTGTCTAGCTTCACCCAAGTAACAGTTCTGGGACTTTTCCTCCATCATCAATACTGCCCCCTGGGTTGGGGAGGTGGCAAAGATCTCACCATCTGTCTTAAGGGAGCTGATGGATGTCCTGGGCTGTTGACAACGGGAATGTGCAGATGGTACCATTTAGGTGGAAGCTGAGCAAAAGCTCAGAGCATAGGGTTAAGTGCTTGGGCTCATAGGCAGCCATCAATGGAGAGCCAGCTATTGTGGCCCTTCTCAGGAAGTAACTCTCCACCAGATCTCCTACTGGGATTTCCCTCCCTCTATCTTTTTTCTTTCTTTCTTTCTTTTTATAGCCCCTGACCTCCATCAGATTCTTCCTCCTACATCCTTTCTCTCCATCCAATGTCCCAGCCAGGAGTTTCTCAACCAGAGTTTGAACGTCGTGGAGGGCCAGTCATCTGCTTCTCCTTCTGTCACTGTCTTCCTTAGGGCTCTTCTCTTCCCTTAAGAGCCTAGTTTAAAAGTTACAAACACTGAATATTGTTTTTTCTTTTTGCTTTCCTGCTAGAAGGACCCCAATTCTCCTGGATGCCTTCGGTCTTTAGGAAAGGGTCAGGAGATATGACAAGGAAAGAAAAACCTGGAGAGTAAAATTTCAACGTCTTCTAAATAAATGAATTTCGTGGGAGGGTTTGGGGGCTGCTTCAGATGGAGTGGTTGGGGAAGGTCTCTTTGAGGAAGTGACATTTAAGTTTTGACTTGAAAGGTAAGAGGGAGCCATTTATAAGAACAGGTGAGGGAAAGACTCCAGACAGTGGAAGCATCGATCACAAAGGTTTGGGGCAGGGAGAGTCTGGCATGTTCCGGGATTTGACAGATTGCCAAAGAACCGGAAACCTCTTCTTTCCCTTTCTCTCCCAACTATTCTTTGCTACTGAGATTCTACTATTGAAACACTAAAAACGATAACCAAAATTTGGATTTGGGGAAACTCAATGCTTACTTTGCGATTCTTCTTTATAGGTTTATGACCACTTCATGAACTGTGTTTTTCACTCACTTTATAAGCACAATGCAGACATACTTGCTATTTGTTCTCTTTGGCGTTCATACCCACAGACGTGTAACAATAGAACCTAACATGATTCTAGCAACTATGGAAAAAGATAGCTAAAGTCAAGTATGCCTCTATTTACTAAAGAAGTGCTTAGAGGTTGCTCAAGAGCCTTCAAAGATCAAACAAATAAAAATGTTTATATAAACTTTTAGGGCTTGGGAGAATGCTTAAGTTATGTTAAATAAAAGTTCAGGATGTAAAACTGCATATTTAATTATGATTTCAATAATTAAAAATATACATATAGACAACTGGAAAGTACATCAAAATATTAATAGTAATCACTCGATGGTGGAAATCTATTATCCACATATCAGAGTTCCAGAAAGAAAGAACAGAAAAAACGAGTAGAAATGTTCAATGAATAATTCAAAAATGTTTCCCAGAACTGAAGGAAATGAGTTTCCAGACTGAAAGGATTCACCAAATGCTCAGCTCAGTGGATGAAAATAGACGCACGCTAAGGAACGTCATTGCAGAATTTCGGCACACACAAGGGAAGGAGCAGATTGTTTAAGGTTCCAGAGAGAGAAAAAAGAGGCCACATACCAATGATCAGGAATCAGAATGGCTTTGGACTTCTTGGCAGCACCAGAACATAGAAAACAGAGTCTTCAAACTTCCCGGGCAAACATGCCCATAATGATGGCACAAAAGAAGCAGAGTTCCTAGTCTTTAGGGGCTACTACTTGCAGTTGCACAATAGGCATCTCGAAAGTAACCCACATGAATCAGAACCTAGAGGGCTCTCCCCACATGTTTTTCTGTGTGAAAGCCATGGACCTTTATGTATCCCATACTGTGAGTGTGGCGGGATCTGCAATAATAATCAAGATTGAAGTTTCCAGGTGGAAGGGGAACTTGGGGTCACATTTAATATAATTTAAATAAAATGAAGTAATGTGATATTTCTTACACCACCCAAAATTGTGGTAGAAAAATCGTATCTGCTATAATAGTTATTAGGGTAAGTTTTAAGGACATAAAAATCATAATAATAATCATGAGTATAAACTAATTACTGTGGAAAATCAAATGTTGGTGAGCTAGTGGATTATATAAAACACTAAATTCTCCAGATTACTAATAACTTAGGAAGGTTTTAAATAGGAAGTCCAAGATAGTAGCAAACACTTGTCATCCTTCAATTATTCTCCAAAAATGCCTAGCAACCTGCCTGGAAGGAAATAGGGGGAGAACAAAACATGAATTTATCTTTCAATGCAATATAATTCTGCACTAGGATAGTAGGATGCCTATTAAAAATACTTTTTTGTGGGGCTGGCCCTGTGGCCGAGTGGTTGGGTTTGCGCGCTCGGCTGCAGGCGGCCCACTGTTTCGTTGGTTTGGGTCCTGGGCAGGGACATGGCACTGCTCATCGGGCCACCCTGGGGCAGCATCCCACATGCCACAACTGGAGGGACCCACAACGGAGAGTATACAGCTATGTACTGGGGGGCTTTGGGGAGAAAAGGAAAAAAATAAAATCTTAAAAAAAATGCTTTTTTGTTTGTCAAGGTAGAAATAAAGCCATGTGAAATAACCAGAATCATGTTTTTTTTTCAAAGTTTTAAATATGTTTCTTTTCTTTGTTGAGGCAGATTTGCCCTGAGCTAACATCCATGCCAATCTTCCTCTATGTTTTAGTATGTGGGCTGCTAGCACAGCATGGCCACTAATAGAGTGGTGTAAGTCTTCATCTGGGAACTGAACCTGGGTCACTGAAGTAGAGAGCGATGAATTTAACCTCTAGGCCACAGGGTGGCCCTAAATACTTTATTTTTTTAAGAGCAGTTTTAGGTTCACAGTAAAATTGAGTGGAAGGTACAGAGATATCCCAGGTACTCCCTGTCCCCACACATGCATAGCCTTCCCAATTATCAGCAACCCCCACAAGAGAGGTAAATTTATTACAGTTGATGAACCTACATTGATACATCGCTACTACCTAACGTCCATAGTCTACATTTGGGTTCACTCTTGTTTACATTCTATGGGCTTGGACAAATGAATAATGACATGTATCCACCATTATATTATATTATAACAGTATTATTATACTATTATATACTATATACTATAATAGCATAATATATATATTATACTATTAAATACGATTCACTGCCCTAAAAACCCTCCGTGTGCCTATTCATCCCTCCTTCCCTTCTAAACCCTGGCAACCACTGATCTTTTTGCTGTCTCCACAGTTTCGCCTTTTCCAGAACGTCATATTGTTGAAGTCATACAGTATGTAGCCTTGTCAGATTGGCTGTTTTCATTTAGTAATATGCATTTAAGTTTTCTCCATGTCTTTTCATGGCTTGATAGCTCATTTCTTTTTAGTGCTGAATAATATTCAATTCTCTGGATGTACCACAGTTTATTTACCCATTCACCTGCTGAAGGACATCTTGGAAGCTTTCAAGTTTTGGCAATTATGAATAAAGCTGCTGTAAACATCCATGTGCAGGTTTTTGTGTGGACATAAGTTTTCGACTTCTTTGGGTATACACCAAGGAGCATGATAGCTGGATCGCATGTTAGGAGTATGTTTGGGTTTTGATTTTTTTCTTTTTTTGAGGAAGATTAGCCCTGAGCTAACATCTGCTGCCAATCCTCTGCTTTTTGCTGAGGAAGACTGGCCCTGAGCTCACATCCGCACCCATCTTCCTCCACTTTATATGTGGGACGCCTGCCACAGCATGGCTTGCCAAGCAGTGCCATGTCCACACCTGGGATCCAAACCAGTGAACCCTGGGCCACCAAAGTGGAACGTGAGCACTTAACTGCTGTGCCTCTGGGCTGACCCCAATATGTTTGGTTTTTTAAGAAACCAGCAAACTCTTCCAAATTGTTTCATTTTGCATTCCCACCAGCAGTGAATGAGAGTTTCTGTTGCTCCACATCCTTGTCAGCATTTGTTGTTGTCAGTGTTCCAGATTTTGGCCATTCTAATAGATGTTTAGTGGTATCTCTCTTTTTTAAAGATTTTATTTTTCCTTTTTCTCCCCAAAGCCCCCTGGTACATAGTTGTATATTTTTAGTTGTGGGTCCTTCTAGTTGTGGCACATGGGATGCCGCTTCAGCATGGCTTAATGAGCAGTGCCATATCCACGCCCAGGATCTGAACTGGCAAAACCCCGGGCTGCTGAAGCAGAGCACACCTATAAAAACATTAAACCTGGGGCTGGCCCTGTAGCTGAGTGGTTAAGTTAGCACGCTCTGCTTCTGTGGTTTTAAATGTTCTTTGTATATTTTGGATAATAGTCCTTTATCAGATATGTCTTCTGTAAATATTTTCTCCCAGTCTTTTCATTTCTAGCTTATCTTTTCATTCTCTTGACAGTGTCTTTCACAGAGCAAAAAATTTTAATTTTAATGAAGTAAACCTTATCAATTATTTCTTTCATGGATCATGCCTTTGGTGTTGTATCTAAAAAGTAATTGCCAAATCCAAAATCACCCAGATTTTCTCCTATGTTATCTTCTAGGAGTTTTATAGTTTTGCATTTTACATTTATGTCTGTGATCCATTTCAAGTTAATTTTTGTGAAGTGTATAAGGGCTGCGTCTAGAGTTATTCTTTTGCCAGAAGCACTTTTTGTATTTAAAAATTAATCACTGCAGAGAGAAGATAGTGAGACTACTTCTGTTTCAAATACCAAAAATAACACTGAAACTTTTTCTTGCAATATAATTCACATACCATAAAATTTGCCATTTTGAAGTGTACAACTTGGTGGTTTCTAGTATATTCACAAGGTTGCACAACCATCACCACTATCTAATTCCATAACATTCTAATCATCCCCCAAAGAAATCCCATTAGCACTCACCCCCTCACCCAAACCCTCCTCCCCGAGACCCTGGTAACCATAAATCTACTTCTAGCTCTATGGCTTTTCCTATTCCGAACATTTTACACAAATGGAATCATACAATATGTGGTCTTTTGTGTCTGGCTTCTTTCACTTAGCATAATCTTTTCAAGATTCATCCATGTTGTAGCATGTATCAATGCTTCATTGCTTTTTGTTGTGGAATAGTAAGTATTCCATTGCTTAGATGTACCACATTTTTTAATCCATTCATCAGTTGATGGACCTATGGGTTGTTTCCCCTTTGGGGCTATTATGAATAATACTGCAATTGAACGTTTGTGTACAAATTTTTATGTGGACATTTGTTTTCAGTTCTGCTGAGTGTATACCCAGGAGTAGAACTGCTGGGTCATGTGGTAACTCTCTGTTTAAACTTTTGAGGAACTGCCAGACTGTTTTGCAAAGCAGCTGCACTATTTTGCATTCCCACCAGCAATGTGTGAGGGTCCCAGTTTCTCCATTCCCTTACACTTGTTATTATCCATTGTTTTTTTTTCAATATAGTCATCCTAATGGACGTGAGGTAGTATCTCCACGCTGAGATTTTAAAAGTATTTGTGGAAAATTTACTGATTGTAGATTAAATTTACTGATTGTGGAATAAATACTGATTGTGGAACAAATACTGATTATTTTAATCAGTAAAAGAGTTTTTCAAAGCCCAAAGTTTAGTTATTTCTGAAGTGATTAACGAGTGTAATTAATGAATGATCACTATCTCCTACTCTAGCCATGTTTTATGTCTTCCCACATGTATCGAAACCAAGTTATACAACCCTGACAATTATACAAATATTGGAGGATTGCATTTCTGATGGATAAAAACAGGCTATGCAATAAAACCATTGACAGCTAGAGTCCCAAATGACAGCACACAGAAAAAGAAATCTTCCATCTCTGATAGAGAACAGAGTATAGCTACATTTAGTTTTGCTTGGGATCTTTGCATTGGCTTGTTTGATCAGCTAACCAAAGCTCTTTTATTTAATCCATTAGAATATAAATTCAGGTTCTTTATCAGCACAGACTAAGATATTTAACAGCACGACATCAGAATAAAGTGTTTTTATGACATCCTTCCTGTGATAGGCTGAATAAGACACCCCCACCCCAAGATGCTCACATCCTAATCCTTTTGAATGTTACCTTATACAGCAAAAAAGGACTTTATGGATGTGATTAAGTCAAACCTCCTGAGATGGGGAGAGTATCCTGGATTACATAGGTGGGCCCTAAATGTAATCACACATATCCTTATAAGTGAGAGGCAGAGGGAGATTTGACATAGAAGAGGAAGCGTGGAGGCAGAGACTGGAGTGATATGCTACAAGCCAAGGAATGCCAGCAGCCATCAGAAAACGGAAGACACAAGGAACAGATTCTCCCCTAGAACTTCCAGAGGGAATCTGGCCCCGCTGACACCTTGATTTTGACCCAGTGAAAGTGATTTCAGACTTCTGGATTCCAGAACTGTGAAAGAATTTCTGTTTTTTTAAACCACCATGTTTGTTGTGATTTGTTACAGCAGCCATAGGAAACCAACCACACCCCTTGGGAAAAAATCTGAAGTAAAGTTCCCAAGAAATTGATCTTCTCTGCACTTTTTCTCAGGAAGCTACAGGAGGATGTGCTCCATGTAAATAAAGAAGTAAACGAAGGAAGAGTACACAGGTGAGATCCAGAAAAACATGATATCCAACCCAGGAGATAGGCAAAAGGAACTCCTGGGATGAAAACGAAGGGAAACCCTAGGATGGCAGTGCACTACAGGCCTAGAGAGTAAGCAATCCAATTAGAAACAACTTGAAACTGAAAGACTTCTGATGTGATTGTATTGGTGGAATATTTTGCCAAGAGGCTACTGGAAGCTGTAGAAAGAATTAGGAAAAGTACCACCAAAAAGTAATCAAACAAAAGTGGGCAATTATTAACTTCAGGATAGACAAAAAGTAAGAAAGGAAATATAATCTCACTAAACTGAAATGCTCGGCTATGAATAGGCATAATAACCTAAATACAGATTTTTTATTTAACAAAAATTGTAACATTGGGTGTATGGGGAAGGGAAAGCAGAGGGGATGGTAAAGTTTGAGAACTAAATCTTATCCTTCATCAGAGGAAATGAAGAAATAAAGTTTAAAATTGACTAATCAAAAGGTAATAGTATATACAAATTTCTTACAAAAATGGAGATGAGTAAATGCTAGAATAAATAGCTAAAATGAGTTGAAAGTGGTTGTTTCTGGAGTGGAAGTCTGGAGGGATTAGGCAGATAAGGCAGGGAAATATCTTTTTTGTTGTTGTTATAAGCCCTCAGAACTATTTAACTTTTAAAATGATGTCTATGTTTTACTTTAAGAAAAATAAAAATCAATTAAAAATAATTTATACAAGAAATACACTCTTGAAAGAGAAATGTCAGATCAAGAACATGGTCAATGATGTTGCATTGGTAGAATCCAGGTTAACTATTGTTAGAGTGCTAAAAAGATTTTCTGATCATGCGCAGACTTTCAAGAGAGAAGTGTTGACTAGCTTGAGTAGTTTGAGCTTACAGGGGCAGTGTAAAATAACGTATCAGAGTCAGCCACTTGCCTAGTGTAACAAAACTCTTACAAACGTCCATAAGACCCTGGCCATCTCCACGAGATTTAGTCTTGAGGGCAGGAACTATAATTCAGCCTATCTCTTCACTGCTTGGCCCATGGTAAGCGCTCAATAAGGGCATGATGAAAGTGGGTACAGGTGCACTGAGCACATGAAAAAATTAGGTGAGGGGGATGGCAGTTAACAACCTGGGATTTGGAATCAAAAAGATTCTGAGTTCCTTCTCTGCCATTTATTAGCTGTATGACTACAGACAGTAGACTGACTTGGCCTGTCTGTTGATAAAAGAGTGGGAAATAACAGTTCCTTCTTCAGAGAGTTGTTCTGAAGATAAAATGAAATGATGCACACAAAGCCTTTCACAGAGTCTGACACACAGTAGCCCTAGACAAATGGTAGCTGTAACTCATAAAATGGAGACTCAAATTTCTTGCATCAACCCAAATGATTGTTAATGTAACTATTGTTTAGATTTTTGCTAATGAGAAAGAAAAGGAGAAGAAATTAACATTTTTGGCCTACTATGTGCTAGGTACTTTATACACATTATTATTCTATTCCTCACAATAACAGTAATCATTGTTATCTCCATTTGGCAAATAAGGAAACCAAGGTTGAGAGACGTTAAGTAATTTCCTTCAGGTACTCATATATTTATTTAGTGACTACTTTGTGTAAGGCTCTGTTCAAGACACTGGGAAAACAACATTGAACAAGACAATCAGTCGCTTATGAAACTTGCATGCTAGCAAGGTGGATAGACAGTACACTGACAAAGTAATTACCCATTTTAGTAACTGTTGTGAAGGAAATAAACAGGGTCTAGAGACAGAAAATTATAGGAGGAATATGCTGTATAGAGTAGTCAGGAAAGCCCTTTTAAAAGAGAAAGTTGAGCTGGGATCTTAAGGATGAGAAAGGGTAAGCCATGCAAAGGGCCAGACTAGAGTCCTAGGCAAACGGGATAGCAAATACAAAGGCCTGGCTGCAGTAAGGAGCTTAGAAGCTCTGGATCATGGTAGCGAGCTATGTGAATAGTGGCTGGAGTTGATGTTGGTATGTACCTATAGGCAAAGGCCAGAACATGGGGGCCTTACAGGACATGGTAAAGAGTTGGAGTTTTATTCTAAGTACAATGAGAAACTACTGTAAGGTTAAAAAGGAGATGAAGGCCATGACCTGTTTCGTTTTTAAAAGATCCTTCCTTTGGTCAGTGAATGCGGTGGGGAGAGGAGAAGAGCAGAAGCCGGGAGACCTGTCAAGGAGGTTAAGGACAGTTGTTCAGGGAAGAGATAAAAGAGAGTTGGGCTAGAGTGGTGGGCAGAGGTAGGCAGATAAAACCAACAGGACTGCAGTGAACATAGAAGACAGAGGAATCAAAGGTCTGGTTAGTGCCAAGCGTCTGCATGAGACAGATTAGGGCGGAGGTAAGGGGAATAAACAGTTCCGTTTTGGATAGGTCCATTTTGGGATGCTGGTGAGCCCATTAAGAGGCGATATCAGTAGACATCTAGCTATGCAGAATGGAGATGATCAGCACTATGCAGAACGGAGATGATCAGCAATCTGAGCTGCAGACGTAGACGTTCCCCAGGCGGAATGTAGGAGGTTACTAAGTGGACGAACACTAAGGGAGCCCGAAAGCTTTCCATTCGGCTGTTACTTAAAAAACTAAAATGATATCTACGTTCCCGTCGGCTAAGCGTGGCCCAGAAGCGCAGCTCCCAGGGCCCACTACAGAAGAGGCCGCTGATTTAGCATTTCCTGGACCCAGGACCCACACGCAAAGCTGCGGAGTCTTCCTGGGCACTGCTGAGATGCCTATTGTATACCCACGGACAGCCGAAGGTCACTGAGCGCACGCGGGACCCAGGGAGCGCTGCCTGCTGGGATTTGTAGGCTGATGGCGGCGGGCGTTTGCGCAACCTCTTTGAGACGCCGGCTGGATGCTGCGCCACGGAGATGTAGCGAAGCGCTCCCTGAACTTGCATCAGTCGTTGCAGAACGGTTGTCCGAAAAGGCAAATCTGATCTTGATTTCTTGCTTGGAATCGTTTAGCGATGACGACCTCTCATCAGGTAAAGGATAAATAAATTCAGAATCCTAAAAATGACAATGTCCCTTTCATCACGATTTGGTACTCGCGGTAGCCGTATCTCTTAACACTTCCTAATCATTCTTCAAGAGTATTGTGAACGCTGCCTCCGAGAAAGGGGCTCGCTTTTGACCTCTTTCCTCTGTGCTTCCATAGCACTCTCACAATTCTCTAATAATGATTATAATCACGGCCAGCCTTCCTGAGCACTTACATGTTCTAGTCTAAGCTATTTACCTGCATTAGCTTATTAATTCTCACACAACCCTCTGAGGCGTTTGCTATTATTTCCATTTTGCAGATGAGGAAATTTTGGTCTAGACACGTCATGTGACTTGAGCAAGAACACCTTAAAGCGTCACACTGTTTAGTCCCGCGTCTCTCCCACCGTACTACGAGTTCCAGGCGGGCCCCGACAGATCAGCTTTTTACTTTCCCGCGGGCCACGCCCTGAGGGCGGGGCTCTGGTGAGGACACTGCGTCCCATGGTGCCTTGCGCGCCGCGCTGCAATTGGCCCGGCGCGTCGGCTCGTTTTTCAAATTAAGGCGCCGAGTCGTTGCTCGGTGTCTTGGGCTTCGGCCGGAGAGGAGATTGGTGTGTCGAAGACGAGATTGGTGATTCGACGGCTCCAGCTGGTGCGGGACAGACGCCGCGGCCAGTCAGAGCCCCCGGTGGAGAGAGGGGACAGCGAGCTGCTTGCGGCGGCTCCCGCGGCCAGACCAGCACTCGGCGGGGCAGGTGGGCGTCCCGGCCGGCGCCGGCTGCCGCGCCCCTCCTCGCCACTCGGCACTCGAGTCCGCGGCCAGGCCTTGATTTTTTGGCGGGGCCCGTCATGGCGTCCCAGCCCAATTCGTCCGCGAAGAAGAAAGAGGAGAAGGGGAAGAACATCCAGGTGGTGGTGAGATGCAGGTAGGGCGAGACTGGCAGGGCTCCGAGCGCCGGGCTTTGCTGCTGGGCTCCCTCCTGCGCGGTCCGAGGAGAGGGATTCGGTTTGCCATTTCCGAGGGGACCAAACCTTCCCGTTTCATACTTGCCCGTGTCCTGTTCGAGAAAGTGACACCGGCTTGCTGTGAGGAGTAAATTAGTGTCTTTTTCAGAAGAAAGGATATTTGTGTTGGAGGTTACAATTTAAAGTGCTATTCAGAAGGGGAGTTTGATCGCCATTCTTTAGTGAAAAGTGCGTTTTTAAACTAATGTCGAAGATGTAGGTGTCACTTTTATATGCTACTCCCTGCAGTTTGTCGGTTTGGAAATAAGACTTCATACCTACTTTGCAGATGTTTTAGCATTTGTGTTGGGGTTACCATCCTCTCCAGCACCTCTAAAAACGTAATTAATCACCTGTTCTCTTTATTCTAGATGCAGTATTTTCTTAATCGCGACTAAACATGTAAACATCACTGTATTGAAATTTAAAAAATTAAGTTATAGAGTGAGTTTATGTTTTTAAAAGACCAAGGAGACAACTTAAGCCAGCGCAGTTAACTGGTTGTGCTACAATTTGTTCTTCCTTAGACCAAAGAAGACAGCTTTTTCTGGGTGGGTGGGTGGAGGTGTTCGGCTCTCCTTTGATTGATTTCCAAATAACTTCCCAATTTTAAAATGGGCCAGTAGAGGAAGAACATACTTGTACAAGCTATTACTTAATTAGAGATTGATTTATTCAGCTCTTTAGAGGCCCTCCAACAGTTTACTGGTGTGTGTTTTGTGTCTGTTTTTCTTGCTGTTGTTTTAAAAACTCCAACTATCAGCAACTTTTCTGTAAATCCAAACGGTATTCTGAAATTAAAAGGTTATTTAAAAATGTATCAACAAACTTTCTTAGGTTATTGCTAACTCAACTTGGTGACTTGAATTATAGGTACCAAAGGTAATAGGTAGCTTTCTAAACTAGGCGCCAGAGAGGAAATTTAGTGGTAACCTTAAGTCTAACCAATTACCAGTTGCACTGTAGGGCTTCTGTTAATAGTTGCTTGTTTTGAAGATTTTTAAAAAATCAACGACCCGTTTTACAAATGCAAGTTTTTAGATTATTTTGGTCATTTAAAAAAGCGAGGTAATATTACCTTTCTATGTGGTTTTATTTTCTTTAATTTCTTTTTTATTGTTAATTACAAAATATGTCAAATATATGAAAAGTTATATAGAACAATGTAACAAACATCTGTGTATCCATCACTCAGATTAGAAACAAAACAATCATTACAGCTGGAGGCCCGCTGTATTCCTCCCCATCCCTCTTCCTCCACCCCAAGAATTAAACATTACCCTGAACTTCGTGTTTATTATGCCCATACACTTCAAGCCTTACCTTAGAAGACATTTCTTTTACTTTATCTAAATTTAATAAAAAGTGCTTAGGTTGTGTCTAATATTTACAATAATTTTAGTATAAAGAGATTTTTTTTTTTTCTTTTTCAGGTTAGCCTTTTCTTTTTCAAATAGACTTCCTAGTGCAAGTATGTCCCTAAGCTTTAGTAAATAAACAACTTAAGAGGCCCTTCAAGGTTGTCAAACCTTTTCTGTAAAGAGCACAGATAGTTAATATTTTAGGCTTTGCAAGCCATATATGGTCTGGCACGTATTCTTCTCTAATTCTTTTTTCAGTTTAAAATTTTTAATTGGCACAGTTTGTTAGCCCAAGAGGTCAGCAGGATTTCAAGAGAGAAGAGATAACTTCATTACTTGATTACAATGAATACAATCTTTATGATGTTCTTTACTTGTACAATAACTATATGAAGAGAATTTTTTATTCTACTATGCACAGCTCAAGATAAAGGTATAGCTTCTGGAATTGAGGAACTGATGGTATGGAGAGAGAGAAATTTTAGTAAGGAAATAGGCTTTGATATGTGTATCTACAATGACACACAGACATATACACACAAATACACAAAACACCCCTCCCCTTTGTATACTGTACAGGTTGGCATAAGCTCTATTAAGAAAATATAAAGGTTTTTGGATTTAAGTTATTCTTAGCATTTTAATCTAGACAGGTGCTTAGGCAATTTAGGTCTTAACATATCTGAGTCATTCGTATATTTAAAAGTATATAGTTGTGTTTTTAAAAAGACCCAGACCAACTTTCCTTAAACAGTAACCCAGTATGACACCATAGTTACCAAATGGAAATCAGAATTGTTATTCTGTATTAAATCAGCAAAAGGATATTTTAGAGAAAGGACAACTTGGAAAATAAAGACTTCAGACTTCGTTATTCGAGTTAAGAGCATTTTAATTATTAACGGTGGTCACCAAATAAGCTGAAGGTAAATCTCTTCAAGATTTTGCTTCTAATTTGCTTTGTTGAGGAGAGAGTGTTTCACTACCCCACTACAAGACGATGCAAACTTCTTTATCCTTGAAAAGATTTTTCTAAAGTTGGTATCCTTATCAGCAAAGGGTCACTCCCTTGTTGGTGCTTGCTGTTTTGCTGGGCACCTTTTACTTGAAATCAGTAAGATTGTGTGTGGTCCAAGGTTTGCAGATTTTAAGTGGTGGGATGGATCTGCCAGTGTGCTGCTGCCACCGAGCACTCCATGTCTGGTTTTTCTTACACAACTCTGTAAAATTGTAAAATTCATTCTTAGGTCTCTAGCAAGGCAAGGGCCAGATTTGGCCTACAGGTTGAAGGTTCCAGACCCCTGCATGATCTAGTTATGGGCTATCTTTCCCCTGCTACCTGCTCCTCCCCTCCTCCCCCCGCCCCACCCAATTTTTAAAACAAATCTACCATGAGACCTCAGGGCCTTTGAAATTTCTCTCTGCTTGGAAAGCTTTTCCACCAAAATAACTCCATGGCTGGCTCCTTCACTTTTTAGATTCTGCTTAAATGTCACCTTTGTCAGAGGAGCCTTCCCTGATCCCTCTAAAATAGGAGTAGCAACCACTTATTTTCCCTCATCATCACTTCTTGTCTCCTAGTTTGCTTTATTTATTTTCATTTCTAATTTATCATCACCTAATATATTTATTTGTTTGGTTGTTGTCTCTTCCTGGCCCCCCACCCCCAGCACACACATACTAGGATTAAAAGTGTCTTGAGAATAGGAAGTTGGATGTTTTGTTTGTTTTGAAACTTGGTTTTGTTCACTACTATATCCCCAGTATCTAGAAGAGTCTCTCACATAATAAGTACTTGATGAATATGTATGAAATGAATGAATGAATGAATGAATTTAGCATTTCTCCACAGGACAGGACTTTTTTTTTTAATTTTTTTTTTTTGAGGAAGATTAGCCCTGAGCTAACTCCTGCCAATCTTCCTCTTTTTGCTGAGGAAGGCTGGCCCTGAGCTCACATCCGCGCCCATCTTCATCTACTTTATATGTGGGATGCCTGCCACAGCATGGCTTGCCAAGTGGTGCCATGTCCACACCTGGGATCCGAGCAAGTGAATCCGGGTCGCCGAAGCAGAACATGCGCACCTAACCGCTGCACCACAGGCCAGCCCCGGGACTTTTTTTTTTAAATGCTCAATCTTCTTTCCTTCACCATGTTGGTTGTTTGAATTTTAATATAACTGTAGTGAGGTCAACAAATTGATGGGTTTGTTAATGTCATCAGCAGAAACCTTGCAATTTCTAATTAGTTAGAGAAGTCTGGATAGGAAAGTACAGAGTCCCTAAAGCTCCTCTCTGGGAGTTTTGATAACTTTTAGGAATGTGTGATTTGTGTGAATTTCTACTGTTTTGTCCTGAAAACTTGAATGATATTCATTTGGTAATTTAATCACATCTAGGCAAGAGAGTAGTTTAGGATGCTGAGAATAATAGACTAATTGGAAAAGTTTTAACCACATGAGAGCAGTTCACTCCACTTGGTACTCTCGGCCTACCTCAGTATAAATTGGTTCTGACTTAGTTTTGTTGAACTTTGAATAATAGTGCTTACTGTGGGGTATGTGCATTGTGTAGGTTTGAGCACATTTGCCAAATGACAGCATTACCAGATATTACCTGGGAGTTGATGAGTTAAATTTCCTGGGATCACAAATTTGGTCTTCAGACCAGCCCAAAATATGCTAGGGAGTGGGGCATGCCCGAGGACGTTGAGGTATCCTTTTTAAAATAAATAGCAACTTGGTTTGTCTAGTGATGAGGGGAAGGATAATTTCCTATTTAGCATTTTCTTCTATAATGTGTGATACTCAATGGGAAAGATGAACTCAGGTCAAGAGTGCATGTTTCCCTTTGGCCTAGACGTGTATTAAGTATAGTAAATATCTTATGGATGCTTCTCTGTGGACTCTGGTTCTTCTTAGTTTTCCCTTCATTCCCCTTAAGATGACGTTTATTAAGCACTGTAGTTTAACAGATATTCGAGTGTCTACTGTGTGCTAAGCATAATAGTAGGCAGTGGGGAAACAGTAGAATAACAGGATTTCTTTCCCTACACTGTGAGCTTGGTACTATTACTAGCCCCATTTTTCAAATGAAGAAACAGACACAAAGGCCTGCATTGCCCAAGCTGACTGGGTCTAGAGTCCTTGCCCTACTGAAATGCCTGAGGAGGAATTTAGCTTGGCAGATTACTTCCTCTTTTCCACCACCCAAGCCTACCCCACCCCTCCCTGTCCGGATCAAGACTGTGTTGAATTTTTGCTGTGTGTTCCTACAGCACCCATTACATACCCTTTCTATACATCACCTTTCTTATAATCATTTGTTTTACGTCTCTCTTCCTCACCAGACCTCACAGTGCTGTGAGGACAAACTGAGTTAACACATATAAAGCACTTAGAACAGTGAGTACCTGGTACATAGTGAGTATTCAGTGTTATTAGTTAGTTATTTAATTCTTTTTATTGTTTTTTGTTTTGTGCCAGTTACCCAAGGGCAGGTTAGTATTTTGAGCACAAATTTGGCATGTTCTTTCTACTACATTATAGCCTATTTGAATCAGATTCTAAGAATAGTGGAAATAGAATTCTAAAAAATCTTTGACATTTTTTTACAAGCTAATTCTGTTAGCATCTACTCCAAGAAACTGTCAGAATTGTAATGTTTTACATATCTTGGAAAACTAAAAAACAACAACCTAATTTTATTTCTGGGAATTGAAACCCTTAAAATCCTGTTATCTGCTTTAGCAGTATCATTTAGTCTCCATTTAATCCCTGTCGCCAACAGTGTAGTCAAAACTTCACATTGTTCTGTCTAAGGTGTTAATGAAAATGTCATGAGTAACCTGATAACCAAGAGTTCTTGAATAACTTTGTGTATTTCTCTTTGTAGACCATTTAATTTGGCAGAGCGGAAAGCTAGCGCCCATTCTGTAGTAGAATGTGATCATGTACGAAAAGAAGTTAGTGTACGAACTGGAGGATTGGCAGATAAGAGCTCAAGGAAAACATACACGTTTGATATGGTACTGACTTCTTAAAATGCTGCTCCTTCTTTAATATTTACTAATGTAAAGTTATCCTGGTATACATATTTCCTCTAGGTTCTAGTGTACAATTACAAATTTCAGTTGACTCTTTGAGTGGTCACTTGGTTTCTAGTGGGCTGAATGAGTCAATATATTAAAAACAAAATTATTAAAGTGAGTAATTTTGAAGATTTTATTGAAGAAATGCCTTGATTTATTTATTTATTTTTTGATAGGTTTTTGGAGCATCTACTAAACAAATTGATGTTTACCGAAGTGTTGTTTGTCCAATTCTGGATGAAGTTATTATGGGCTATAATTGTACTATTTTTGCGTAAGTGAAACACTGTTTTTCAAATTGATGAAAAGGTTTAGATGCACGTATTTGTTTTTCATTGAACACTTTTGTTAATCTTTGCAGATATGGCCAAACTGGCACTGGAAAAACCTTTACAATGGAAGGTGAAAGGTCACCTAATGAAGAGTATACTTGGGAGGAGGTATTTGTTGTTTATAACAGACTTCTGTCTCTGAAGTGGCTGCATATAACTGAATAAAACTTGGTAAAAGGCCTGTGTCTTAAAATGGAGAAGATCAGAGTACCCATGTCAAAGATGACTTTAAGAAAACTACTGCTATAGTAAAATTAGAGTATATGGTATGGCTTCTGTTTAAGAAACATACAGTCTCATTGGGAGAGAGAGGACCAACACGTATGGCACAGTTAAGTGACAAGAGAGGAGTCTTTTGGGGACAGAATAATTGGAGCAGAATATTGTGGAAAAGTGGAACGTGAGTAGGGCTTGAAGGGGTAGACTTTGCAGAGAGGGAGGGAGTCCCATGAACTTAGCATAAAGGGGCAGTATAGTACTTTATTAGTGATGACCTTGAGTGTTCAAGAAATTAAGATCACCATATTGTTGAGTATTGTAGAAAGCAGATAGTACATTTCACAAAGAATCTACACAAATGTGTTTAAATTTAAATGAGTTTAATGACTAAGTTAATTTTCCAAATTATTAACACTTAGGTAGATCCTTTTATCTGGAGATTACATAGTTGAGGCATTAACTTTATGCATGGATAATAAAGTTATGGAATTGTAACCGTAGGAGATACAGAATAGGCTTAAAGTACAGTTTTCAAACTTTAGAGATTCGTAACAATTTTATTAAAGATACTTAGACATTTGAGAAACAACCTTGTTTTATGTCAGAATTAGGGAATACATTGTTAGGTGGGCCATCTTTCTTGTTAAAATGGTGGTGTTGTGTTCTCATGAGAAAAATTGGAAAGAATTCTTGAAGTTGGCCTTATACGCAGCTGGTTCAGTGAGTTTCTGTGTAATGCTCAGGCATGAAGCGGCTGACAGATATGACAGATTTATGGAAGGTATAAAGAAGAATTACTGTTGAACAGACTCGTAAGTGACTTGCTGTAAATTACTTCTCTAACATTAGGTTAGTTTTTTTTTTTTGACTTGTTTTGACAGACTTATGTTTAAATACACTATAAAGGAGACCCTGGTTGTATATTTTTAACTGCCACAGTAAGTGGCATTCTTCTTTTTAGTCCTTATTAATATTATAATTTCAGGATCCCTTGGCTGGTATAATTCCACGTACTCTTCATCAAATTTTTGAGAAACTTACTGATAATGGTACTGAATTTTCCGTCAAAGTATCTCTGTTGGAAATTTATAATGAAGAACTTTTTGATCTCCTTAATCCATCTTCTGATGTTTCTGAGAGACTACAGATGTTTGATGATCCCCGTAACAAGGTAACTCAGTCTTTGAGAACGAAATGTCTGCAAACTGTAATGTGTGATGCTTTGAGAAGTCAGTATATATGTATTTTTACCAATCTAAGGGGTACTTTTTTTGATATTTGGTTAGAGAGGAGTGATAATCAAAGGTTTGGAAGAAATTACAGTACACAACAAGGATGAAGTCTATCAAATTTTGGAGAAGGGGGCGGCAAAACGGACAACTGCAGCAACTTTGATGAATGCGTACTCTAGGTAAGAAAGTCATCTTGCCCCCCACTTGGGCTCCATCATTTTCTTTTTAAGAAGAATTACAAACTTAGGGGAAGTCAAATTTGGGATGGGTCAACGTATGTGAGTCACATACCTAGATTGTATGGTAGATTGTGTGCCTTAATAATTGGCTTGAGATTTATAGGGAGAGCACCAATATTGGAAGAATGTTGAAAGGAGAACAAATCAGGTTGAACTTGAGCAGAAATATTAAACTTTTTTTTAAGATTTTCTTTTCCCAAGTGAAACTGTACATGGGAGCCCAGATTAAAATGTGGCTTCATTAGTTCATTTGGGGGGTGGGATGCTCAGAGGCTTGTCTCAGCCTTATGAACATTTTATCTGAGCACTTTTTTGGAGCCCCATGGATACTTAGAACACAGTCTGAAGACCCCTAGTTTTAATAAGGATTAGAAGGTCAAATGGCTTCATTTTATTTTATTTTCCAGCTTTATTGAGGTGTGATTGACAAAAATTGTATATATTTAGGTTGTACAATGTGATTTTTTTTTTTTCAAATGGCTTCATTTTAATGTAGGAAGACAGATGGTCATTAACACTGGCTTTCAAGGGGAGAAAGGGGCATATTTGATAGCACCCCCTATAGGATGAATCCCAAATTCTACAAATGCAGTTTACCAAGTCAGAGCTGATCTTTTTTTTTCTGCTGGTCTTTGAAGGAAACATCAGAGTGTAATTGAAAGAGCTGTGGATTGAGAGTTAGACATTTGTGTTTAGTTCTAGTTCTGCAGAACTAGACTGTGACTTTGAGTAAATAAGTGAACTTACCTGAATATGAGTTTCCTGAGCTACAAAGATTATTAGGGCTAGATCTTATTTCTTTGCTCCGTTATAGTTGAAAATTTTTACGCTATGCTGTAACAACTTAATTGCAGCTCTATAAAAAATAGGTATGCATTTAAAGAAAGAAAAAAAAGAACATAACATAAAAGTAATTAAAATCATAGCATTATGAATGATTTTATAATTTTAATTAAATTTTCCTATAATAGTTTTCCTTTTTTTTAAAAAAAAAAAGATTTTACTCTTTCCTTTTTCTCCTCAAAGCCCCCAGGTACATAGTTGTGTATTTTTAGTTGTGGATCCTTCTAGTTGTGGCATGTGGGACGCCGCCTCAGCATGGCTCCATGAGTGGTGCCGTGTGCATGCCCAGGATCCAAACTGGGAAAACCCTGGGCTGCCAAAGCAGAGCACGCAAACTTAACCACTCAGCCAAGGGGCCGGCCCCTGGTTTCCCATTTTAAAAAGTTAAATTTAATTCTACGATTGGTTTATAACTTAATTTTATATAGAATTCAGAGGAATGAACTTAAGACTAGGTGAAGTTTCGTTTTTCTAAATACCTTTCTCTGAAGTGTAAAATTCCTATTATTCCATAAATTTGTGTAATTTAGGACTCCTTTTTTTGGTATGCAGACTGGAGTAAAGATCTTTTTTTATGGTGTAGTTCAGTTTTCCAAAATCAGAGTTGACCTCTATGCTTAATTGCATTAATTCCATAATCTTGGATTAGGAATGGGTAAATAATGGTAGAAAAACATGAGCTGTATAGTATAATTCAGATCTATAGTTTATGTTCATAGTTTTCCTTGTGGCCTTCCCCTTTTCTGTAATTTTAAATAATTTTTGTAAAGATGATACTTATTGTAAAATTTTCTAAGTAACATTAAAAGTACAAATAAAACTAAAAATTACTATATTCCTTATCAGCCATCAATGACATTAACAGACTTAATGATGTTCAACAAATGTCATTGATACAGAAAGGAGAGATAACTATATAATTTTGTATCCCTCAGATAAAAGCCAAATGTCAGTGTATAGCATAAGGGAGACTTTGGAACACTTTATAGTCTAGCAGTGGTTCTCTTGTAGTGTTCGGTAATCCCTGCTGTTTACTATTTCTGCTGTTCAGGGGAAGGAGTTACCTATTTATGATGACATTCTCAAAGCAGGGCAATGTACTTTTACAACACTTGACATCGAGGGAGAGTAATCTAGTGGCTTACCTGGTCCGGTTTAAATTTATGGTAATGACATATTGCAAGTGGTCTTTTTAAAGGTTGACACCTGAGCTAACATCTGTTGCCAATCTTCTTTTTTTTCTTCTTCTTCTCCCCAAAGCCCCCCAGTACATAGTTGTATATTCTAGTTGTATGTCCTTCTGGTTGTGCTATGTGGGATGCTGCCTCAGTATGGCTTGATGAGTGGTGCCATGTTCCCGTCCAGGATGTGAACCAGTGAAACCCTGGGCATCTGAAGCGGAGCGTGTAAATTTAACCACTCGGCCACAGGGCCAGCCCCTCAAGGGGTTCTTATGAATAGGAAGACTGATTGTAAGCCTTCCCCTCCTACACACCAGGCAACTATCCCAACCCCACCCCACATCCAGGTTTCAGAGGTGCCTGAGGATTCTAGTTCTAAGTCTTTTAGGTTGTTTTCAGGTAGCTTCTTACTGGGATCTCCTATAGGCAGCAGGTATAAGAAAGCAAAAATGTAAGCATTATTCTGTCCACCCTCTGTCTTCCAAAATCTTATCGCTATCTCCTGTCTCATACTATCTCTACCCTTGTGGATTTAGATCTTTCTTTGCTATTTTCACTGTTTTATAGAAAGCAAATAATATTTTGCATTATAATGACTGGGCAACTTGATCTTGTTTTCTAGTCGTTCCCACTCAGTTTTCTCTGTTACAATACATATGAAAGAAACTACAATTGATGGAGAAGAGCTTGTTAAAATTGGAAAGTTGAACTTGGTAAGCATCTACCTTAATACCACTGTTTCATTCTTTTTGTTTATTTCTCCAGCTTTATTGAGGTATAATTGACAAATAAAATTATATATTTAGAGTGTACAATGTGATGATTTGATATATGTATACTTTGTGAAATCATTACAACAGTCAGGTTAATTAATACATCCATCACCTCACATAGTTACCCTTTTTTGGTGAGAATGCTTAAGATCTACTCTCTTAGCAAATTTCAGCATAGTATTAACTATAGTCACCATAGTGGACATCAGATCCCCAGAACTTATTCATCTTATTACTGAAGGCTTGTACCCTTTGACCAGCATCTCCTATCCTTCACCCCCCTGCTGCTGGTAACCATTATTCTACTCTGTTTCTGTGAGTTCAAGTTTCTTTTTTTTTTTTTCCAGATTCCACATATAAGTGAGATCATACAGTATTTGTCTCTCTGTGTCTGGCTTATTTCACTTAGTGTTATATCCTCTAGGTTCATCCGTGTTGTTGCAAATGGCAAGATTTCCTTCTTTCTCGTAGCTGAATAATATTTTCTTGTAGATATATACTGCATCTTTATCCATTGATGGACACTTAGATTGTTTTCATATCTTGGCTATTGTGAATGATGCAGTGAACATGGGAATGGAGTTATCTCTTTTTTTTTTTTTAATTTTTCCTTTTTCTCCCCAAAGTCCCCAGTACATAGTTGTGTATTTTTAGTTGTGGGTCCTTCTAGTTGTGCTATGTGGGACGCCGCCTCTGCTTGGTCTGATAAGTGGTGCCATGTCCGTGCCCGGGATTGGAACCAGCGAAACCCTGGGCCACCGAAGCAGAGTGTGTGAACTTAACCACTCGGCCATGGGGCCGGGCGCTGGAGTTACCTCTTTGAGATGCTGATTTTATTTCCTTTGGGTATATACCCAGAAGTGGGATTGCTGCTTCGTATGATGTTTGTATTCTGTTTCATTCTTGACCACCTCATAGAGCTGCTTGAAATTTTGTACTTCTAGGCAATATTTTTGTAGTCACTGGGTTATTAGCTTTGTGGTAGGTTGTTAATTATAAAAAAATTATTTTGTTGGCTATTTAATATGTATAATATGAAAATGAAAGTCTTCGAGTCCAAATCCAATAGACTGACAACTTATTTTTCTTTATTTTTTTATTTTTATAATTCAAGGTTGATCTTGCAGGAAGTGAAAACATTGGCCGTTCTGGAGCAGTTGACAAGAGAGCTCGGGAAGCTGGAAATATCAATCAGTCCCTGTTGACTTTGGGAAGGGTTATTACTGCCCTTGTAGAAAGAACACCTCATGTTCCTTATCGAGAATCTAAACTAACTAGAATCCTCCAGGATTCTCTTGGGGGACGTACAAAAACATCTATAATTGCAACAATTTCTCCTGCGTCTCTCAATCTTGAGGTAAGCCCTTTGAAAGGTATCTGCAAGTGTATAAGCTGTAATTCTTAATTTAGCTGTCACATATTTTAAAAGTTCATTAACTGGCTTCATTCATTCTATGCTATAGTAAAAAGAATCTGGACATTGCGTATGGACACACAGGAGGATACCACTGAAAAAATTCCCTTTCTCCTTCCTGGCAGAGTTTTTAATCTTAAAAAGCCAGTTACTTAAGGGCTTTTTCCACAGTGTTCAAAGAAAATTGCTGTGGTCATTTGCAGTGGATGGTTACATGGGGTATAGAGATTTAACTGAGTTCTTGAAGTGGGTCAAGTGAATACTCGTAGAGGCTGCTTAGAGAGCACTGAAGATGGGTTGGATGTGTGAGAACAGGTGGGAAAACCAAGAGAAGCAACAAAGGTGGTAAAATCTACTCTTATTTTATTGTGATCATCTCCTTTAAATGGAGTTACAAAAGCTTTTATAAAGTCTCTAACTCCCCTTTCATTTTTTAAAAATATCTTGATTGAGATATAATTCACGTAACCATAAAAGTTACCCATTATGAGTGTATAATTCAATGATTTTTACTGTATTCACAGAGCTGTGCAACCATCACCAAAATCTAAGTTTAGAACATTTTCATTACACCAGAAAGAAACCCTGTAACCCATGCAATTGCTCCTCATCTGACCCCACTCCAAACCCTAGGTCATTAGTAATCTACTTTTTTTAGTCTGTAGATTTGCCTATTCTGGACATTTCATATAAATGGAATCACACAATAAGTATTCTTTTGTGTCTGGCTTCTTTCATTTAGCATAATGTTTTTAGTGTTCATTTATGTTGTAGCATGTATCAATATTTCATTCCTTTTTGTGGACAAATAATATTCCATTATATGAATATAGGACATTTTGTTTATCAGTTGATGGAATTCATTGAGTTTTAAGGCTAATCTAAAGTAACAAATTATTAGATAAATTATCATAAGGTTAAAGATCCTGAAAATTGAAGAGAAGGGAAAAAAAGATAATGGTGTTTTGAACAACCACTTTTTTTTTTTTTGAGGAAGATTAGCTCTGAGCTAACTGCTGCCAATCCTCCTCTTTTTGCTGAGGAAGACTGGCCCTGAGCTAACATGTGGGACGCCTACCGCAGCATGGTGTGCCAAGCAGTGCCATATTTGCACCCAGGATCCAAACCGGTGAACCCCGGGCCGCCGAAGCGGAATGTGGGCACTTAACCGCTCGACAGCTTTTTTTAACTTTCTATTGAGGTTATGATAGCTTACAACCTTGTGAAATTTCAGTTGTACATTATTTGTAAGTCGTGTGAACAACCTCCTTTTTAAAGGTTGGGTTTAGTAGTCTTGGTAGATTTTTAGATTATACAACCATAAATTATTATTTTTAAGTTATCTAGTACATGTTAGATACCAAAACTATATTATTCTCATAATATCTTCACTAACTGGCCTTTTCTTTTCATCGCAGGAAACTCTGAGTACGTTGGAATATGCTCATAGAGCAAAGAACATAATGAATAAGCCTGAAGTTAACCAGAAGCTCACCAAGAAAGCTCTTATTAAGGTGATTGTGAATTTTTGTGGAGTAACATGATCTTGTTTGACAAATGTGAAAATAAGGAACTGAAATAGGTATTGTTAGAATTGTTAAATTGCCTGTGGTAAGGCCTTTTCATCTAATGATTTAAACTAAATACTTTATGTGTTAAAATGTTTTTTCTAATGCAAATATGTTAACTTTACCAGCTGTATCAAGTCAGCCAGATTTGCCTTTATTTACATTTATAAAATTTATTTATTTATTTACAGCTTTAGGGTATAATTACCGTACCATAACATTCACCCATTGTAAGCCTACAATTCAGTGATGTTTAGTACATTTATAGAGTTGTGCAACATCTCCACAATCTAGTTTTAGAAAATTTCTAACTCTCTATAAAGTTCCCCTTGACCCTTTTGCAGTCAGGCAACCACTGATCTGCTTTCTGTCTATAGATTTGCCTTTTCTGGACATTTCCTATAAATGAAATCATATAATATTCGGTCTTTTGCATCTGGCTTCTTTCACTGGGCATAACATTTGGGCTTCATCTGTGTTGTAGCATGTATGAATAGCTTATTTCTTTTTATTGCTGAATAGTATCCCGTTATATGGATAATATCACATTTTGTTCATCAGTTTACCAGTCGATGGACATTTGGATTATTTCCAGTGATGCTGGAGTGAACATTTGTTTATAAGTCTCTGTGTTGGTGTGTTCTCATTTCTCTTGGATAGATACCTCGCAGTTTAATATCTGAGTCTTATACTAAGTTTATGTTTAACTCTAAGAAGCTGTATTCCAAAGTGGCTGTCCCGCTTTAAATTTCTACCAGCAGTGTATGAGGGTTGCAGTTTCTCCACATCATCTCCAATACTTGCTGTAGTCTGTCTTTTTAATTTTAGTCATTCTCATAAATGTATAATAGTACATCAGTGTGGTTTTAATTAGCATTTCCCTGATGCATAATGATACTGAGCATCTTTTCACATGCTTGTTATCTATTTGTGTATCTTTTTTGGTGAAACGTCTGTCCAAATCCTTTGCCCACTTTTTAGTTGAGTTGTCTTCTTATTAAGCTGTAAAGTGCTGTTAATATCTTCTAGATACAAGTCCTTTATGAGATGATTTGTAAATATTTCCTCTCAGTCTGACTTGTCTTTTCCTTTTCTTGGTACTGTGTTTTTTATATGAAAAATTTTTTTTTCTTTTTTCCTTTTTTTTTTTTGAGGAAGATTAGCCCTGAGCTAACTACTGCCAGTCCTCCTCTTTTTGCTGAGGAAGCCTGGCCCTGAGCTAACATCATGCCCATCTTCCTCTACTTTATATGTGGGACGCCTACCACAGCATGGCTTGCCAAGCGGTGCCATGTCCACACCCAGGGTCCGAGCCAGCGAACCCTGGGCCGCCGAGAAGCGGAATGTGCGAACTTAACCGCTTTGCCATGGGGCCGGCCCCTATATGAAATTTTTATACATTTACATGCAATTAAAAGAAATAATAAAGAGAGATCCTTTGTACGTTTTGTCAAACTATAGTAAAATATCACCACAGGGATATTGACATTAGTAACAATCCACTGATCTTATTCTCCAGTTTTCCTTCTATTCATTTATGTGTGTGTGTGTATTTAGTTCTATACAATTTTTTCACATGTGTAGGTTCATGTATCCACCACTGCAGTCAAGATACTGAACAGTTCCATCATCACAAGGATCCCTTACATTGCCCTTTTATAATCACTTCCTTTCCACTCCTACCTCCCCTTCCTAATCTCTGGTCTCCAGTAATCTGTCCTCTATTTCTAAACTTTATCATTTCAAAAATGTTATTGAATGGAGGGGCTGGCGTGGTGGCATAATGGTTAGGTTCTTGTGCTCTGCTTTGGTGGCCCAGAGTTCACAGGTTTGGATCCCAGACAAGAACCAATACACCACTCATCAAGCTATGCTGTGGTGGCATCCCACATATAATAGAGGAAGATTGTCACAGATGTTAACTCAGGGACAATCTTCCTTAAGCAAAAAGGAGGAAGACTGGTAACAGATGTCAGTTCAGGGCCAGTCTTTCTCACCAAAAAAAAAAATGTTATTGAATAGAATCACACAGTATGTAGACTTTTGGGATTGCCTTTTTTCACTCAGCATAAGTCTCTAGAAGTTCGCCTGAGTTGTGTGTAGCAATAGATCTTTCTTTTTAGTGCTGCATATTATTCCATTGTATGTATGTACCATGCATACAGTTTGTGTAACCATTCACCTGTTGAATGACATGGGCTGATTTCAATTTTTCATAATTATAAATAAAACTGCTGTGCATATTTGTTTACAGGTATTTGTGTAAATATAAATTTTATTTCTTTGAGATAATTGTCCAAGAATACAATTACTAAGTTGCACAGTGAATTTTTTTCTGTTTCTTTCTTTTCTTTTCGTTTTTTTTTTTTTTTTTTTTTTGCTGTGGAAGATTCACCCTGAGCTAACATCCATTGCCAATTGCTTGAGGAAGATTTGCCCTGAGCTGTCATTGTGTAAATCTTCCTCTAATTTGTATGGGGGTCACTGCCACAGTATGGCCGCTGATGAGTCGTGTATGTCTCTACCTGGGAACCAAACCCAGGCTGTGGAAGTGGAGTACACCGAATTTAATCTCTAAGCCACGGGGCCAGCCCCTGAATCTTTACAATTTTAAGGAACTACCAAGCTGTTTTCCAGAGTAGCTGTACTGTTTTACATTCCCATTAGCAATGTTTGAGTGATCTAGTTTCTCCACATCCTTGCCAGCATTTGGTGTAGTAACTTTTTTATTTTAGCCATTCTCCCAAGTGTGATGGGTTTTAACTTGCATTTCTCTAATGTCTAATGATGTTGAATATCATTTCGTGTGCTTATTTGCTGTTTGTATATCCTCTTTGGTGAAATGTCTGTTCCTCTATTTAGGTCTATTTTCCAATTGGATTATTTGGGGTTTTTTTTGTGTGACTTTAAAGTTCTCAATATATTCTAGATGCTAGTCCTTTGTCACAAGTGTTTACAGTTATTTTCTCCCAGTCTGTAGCTTCTCTCATCCTTTTCATATGGAATTTTGGAGAGCAAAAGTTTTTAATTTCCACGTGGCCTAACTTATCAATTTTTACTTTTATGAATTGTGCTTTTAGTGTCAATTCTCAGAACTCTCTGCCTAGCTCTAGATACTGAAGATTTTTTCCATTTTTGTTTTTGGAAAGTTTTATATTTCCACGTTTCACATTTAAGTCCATGATCCATTCTGAGTTGATTTTTGATAAGATGTAAGACTTAGGTCAGGGCACATTTTTTTCACCTCTGGGATATCTGGATTGCTTTAGTATCCTTTGTTGAAAAGGATATATTTTCTTCATTGAATTGATTTTGCACTTTTCTGAAAAATCAATTGGGCATAGTTTTGTGTGGGCCTATCTCTGGGCTCTCTGTTGTGTTCCATGGATTTATAAGTCTGGCCCTCCACCAGTACCACACAGTTTTAATTACTGTAGCTAGGTAAGAACTCTTGGAATCAGGTAGACAGTTTAAAAGGAGGTTTATATGAGAAAGCTACTTTCTTCATAAAGGCTCCCAAAATTGTCAGGATCTGAGAAACACTACAGTGATTTTATATTCATTATTTTAAAAATACCAGGCTCTTTTATAAGCACTGATTTTATTTAGTCATTTGAATCTTTTGAACCCTAATGCTATTTTTAAATCTAAAAATATTTGAAAATATTTCTTTAATATGATAGAGTATTCAGTCAGTGTTTAAAATTCCAAGTTTTTCAATGTATACATATTTTTTAATAGTTGTTTTAGGATCCAAATAAGTTTTACCCTTTGTGGTATTTTTTATTGAGGTCATAATAGTTTATAACACTGTGAAATTTCAATTGTACGTTATTATTTGTCAGTCACCATATATATGTGCCCTTTATCCCTTATGCCCACCCTCAAACCCCCTTTCCCTCTCGTAACCACTAATCTGTTCTTGGTCCATGTGTTTATCTTCCACATGAGTGAAATCATACAGTGTTTATCTTTCTCTGTATGGCTTATTTTGCTCAACATAACACCCTCAAGGTCGACCCATCCATGTTGTTGCAAATGGGACAACTTTGTCTTTTGTTATGGCTGAGTAGCATTCCATTGTATATATACCACTTCTTCTTTATCCATCAGTCAATGGGCAGTGGGCTTGCTTCCACGTCTTGGCTATTGTGAATAATGCTGCAGTGAACATAGGGGTGCATAAGTTTCTTTGTATTGTTGATTTCAAGTTCTTTGGATAAATACCCAGTAGTGGGATAGCTGGATTGTGTGGTATTTCTATTTTTAAGTTTTCGAGAAATCTCCATACTGTTTTCCGTAGTAGCTGCACCAGTTCGCATTGCTACCAGTGTTATGAGGGTTCCCTTTCTCCACATCCTCTCCAATGTTTGTTATTTTTTGTCTTAGTAATTATAGCCATTCTAATGGATGTAATGTGATATCTCATTGTAGTTTTGATTTGCATTTTTCTAATGATTAGTGATGATGTTGAACATCTTTTCATGTGCCTGTTGGACACTTGAATATCTTCTTTGGAAAAATGTCTGTTCATATTCTTTGCCCATTTTTTGATCAGGTTGTTTGTTTTTTGTTGTTGAATTGTGTGAGTTCTTTATATATTTTGGAGATTAACTGCTTGTTAGATATATGATTTGCAAATATTTTCTCCTAGTTGGTGGGTTGTCTTTTTGCTTCGTTCCTGGTTTCCTTTGCCTTATTACCCTTTGCAATTTTCTGATGTATCTTTTGGTCTGAATACGTAGTTTCTCCTTGCATTTTTTTTCTCCCTTTACAATTTGTTTGTGGAAGTACCCGTATTATTTGTCCTGTAGAGTTTTCCCCTAGTGTCTTTTGACATATTCTGTTCTTTGTATTTTTTATAAACTGGTAGTTGGATTTTGAGGCTTGATAGATTAAAGTTTGATCTTATTTACATATTTTTGCTAAGACTACTTCATAATTGATGGTGTGTTCTCCCACCAGGAAGCACAGAATGTCTGGTTCTTTCTCTTTTTGTGGGGAATTGATGATATTCAAAGACGTGATCCATTTGATTTTTAAGGGTTGCAGAATGGTAATTTTCTAATTCAGTTCTTTCTTAACTGATTGCCGGACTACTTCCATAACAAGGAACCTTCCCTCAGCTACCCAGGCATATGCTTCTTATAGTAAACGCAGGAGAAATGCTTGATTTGTTCCTTTATTTGACAGTTTTGAGAATAATGATTTGGTTTCCTAGCTTTCTTAATGTCATTATAAACTCATGGACATAAAATATTTGTGTTAGCCCTTTGTAGTTCTTATCCTCCCTGATAGTCACTTTGTCCCTTCTTTGGCTAGCCAGTACCTCTTCAAGTGGGTTCTTGAGTCCTCTTCACTAGCCACGGTTTGTTAGCTTCCTTCCTATTTTGTTTGCCAAGGTATTCCAGGTTCATCTTGAATGTTTCTTGCCCCAGTCGGAGAACCAGACACTTCTCTGAGGAATCTGGGTTCATTTTAATGTGAAATGCATTTGGATACCAACCTGGGTACTGGAGGCTGTGTTTTTTCTTCAGAAGTCCATATTTTTATAGTGAGTGCATTTAAAGGAGCTTTGAAAGCTATTGAAAGACTTTATTCTAAACAGCTTAGTATTGAATTAAAAGTATGGTTATGACTTTTTAGCCTACTTTTTTATGTTTTAAAAAACATGAAAGGGCTAATTTTATGTTTTATTTGTTACATGTCCTCCCCAAACTGAATGAAAAAAAAGTTCAGTGCTAAATTGACACCTACAACATTCTTCTTTTGTAGGAATATACAGAAGAGATAGAGCGTCTGAAACGAGATCTTGCTGCAGCCCGTGAAAAAAATGGGGTGTACATTTCTGAAGAAAATTATAGGTAAGCCCTTGGCTATGGAAATTCATGTCTAAGAATAAGCAATTTCTGATAGCCTGTTTGAAGTAAAAGTTACTTTTTGACAGTAAATCTTTATATCTTTGTACCTAGTGCCTTTAATTGCTTCTTTTTGTTTTGACGTTAACAAGTAGTTATCAAACAGTTTAAAAACTTTTTATATAACTTTTATTTTAAATAATTATAGATTCACATGAAGTTGCAGGAAGAGTGCAGAGAGGTCTCATGTATTTTTCTCCCAGTTTCCCCTAATGGTTACCTTTTACATAACGTTCGTACAGTATCAAAACTGAGAAATTGACATTGGTACAATGTGTATAATTCTATGCCATTTTATCACATTTGTAGATTCGCGTAGTTCTACAATTAAGATGGAGAACATTCCTGTCATCACAAAGGTCTCCATCTTGCTACCCCTTTCTAGTCATACCCACTCCTCTTCCCCAATGATCCCCAACCCCTGGCAACCAGGAATCTCTTCACTTTTAAGCCTTTGAGTAGTTTGTCCAAAGGAAAGCTTCTACTGAAGCTTTATGTAGAAACAACAACAGATTAAACAAGGGCAGAAGGCAAGTGGGATGCTAAGGATTAAAACTTGAAAATTCCTGATTGCATTTATCTTTGAAGATATTAAGGAGGGTGACTTTCACAGGACATTTTAAAAATTATTAATAATGAGAAAATGTATTTAGAGCTAATTGATAATAACTAAAAGCATTTTACTATAATCTTTGGCTCACTTTTTTTATAGATGTTTCACTATATGACCGTTGTAAAAGTATATAAATCATTTAATAAACTCAGTTTTTTCCATGTTATTTTCAGTTATCATAATGTGCTACATCCTCCTAATTGGTTCATATGCTAACTTTACAAATGTTCAAATTTATAGTCTACTAGTATCACAGGTTATTAAACAATAGTCCTCCTTTTATTTTTTTTATGTGACTTTAGTTTTGTTTGGTTCTTTCATAGCCCATACCCAGTGGGCAAAAACATTTTTACAAAAAATTCTTTCGTAAATTTGCACTTAATTCTTTTTTTGACGAGGATTAGCCTTGAGCTAACATCCGCTGCTAATCCTCCTCTTTTTGTTGAGAAAGATTGGCTCTGAGCTGTCATCCATGCCCATCTTTCTCTGCTTTATGTGTGGGACGCCTGCCACAGCATGGTTTGATAAGCAGTGTGTAGGTCCACACTTGGGATCCCGGCCACTGAAGCGGAGCACATGAACTTAACTGCTAGGCCACTGGGCCGGCCCCCTGCACTTAATTCTTTTACTTGGTATTTTTTATTCTTTTCTTTCTTTTCTGTTTCTCTGGTTTTCAGATTATACTTCTACATCATACACACTACAGTGTTTCATTATATTTTTTGAATGTTCACTTCATAGGTGTTCCTATTTCTACCATTTTATATATTTTATACATTAATTTTTATTCAACAAACACTTTTTATACCTTTAAGTTTGGTATCAGACTGCTCTTGTTGCTAGAAAACCAATTTAAAGTGTCTTAAAACATCAAGGGATAGAATGAGCTTCATAGTTGTTTAATCCTGTGACTCAAGGATCCGGTTTCTGTGTCTTCCCCCTCCTGTCCTGAGTGGTGGCCTTCTCCCAGGGCTGGCTGGTCATCAAGCATGGTGATCAGCAGCAGAGCAGCTACCTGCTGTCTCATTCATGTCCAGTACGGATGAGAGGCTGCCTACCCTTTAACCAGCAAAACTGGCCAGGGGAACATCACTGATTGGTTAGTTTAGGCCTGAGTTGTGTCCATGTATGTACCAGTGACTAGCAAGGGACTTGAATTTCCCTGATGGTCTTGAGAAATTAGGCTTACTCCCTGGATCCAGGGATAGGGTCTGGCCGCGCCTAGCCCCCTATAGCTTGACTGAGAGTCATTCCCCAAAGGAAATCTGGATGCTGGAAATGGCTGCTTAGTAGGCAATCAATGAATGTCTTCAAGTGGTTTTCTCCTTTAATTTGGTAAGAGAGTATCTTCTGCTCTTAGCAGTCAAACATTGGACCTCATGGACTGATTGTCTAATTTTCTTCTTATCTTCTCTTGTCCATTTCTTTGATGTATTTTAGATAGGAACTAACTTTATTTCTAGTTTGTCAATCCTGTGATTGAAAAGATTGCTCTCTAATAGATATGAGGCGTAATCTGAAACAAAGTTCTTTCTGAAAAAGCTTTTGGAATTATTACACTGCAAGTCAGAGAAGGATCACAAAAGCTGCAACCAACATTTAAAACAGGATAATGCATTATTTACCCCACACTTAATAGACCTTTTAAAACTATATCAAAACTGTGTCATCCAGGAAATAACAATGTTGCATTACCTCTTGTACATTCAGTGTAAGAAAAGCATTTCAGATATCCCATTCTACATAAAAGACCCATTTCCAATAAAGAACGAGTATAGTTAATCAAAAGACTTAAAATTAATTCTCCTCTTACATCTCAGTTTTAGCTTTTCCTTTATCAACGATATCTCTAGCTAATAATTTGAGGAAATTTGCATTCACAAAAGAATCTTTGTGGGCCAGCCCCAGTGACCTAGTGGTTAAGTTGGGTGCACTCTGCTTCTGTGGCCTGGGTTCGGCTTCTGTGGCCTAGGCATGGACCTACACCACTCAACAGTGGCCATGCTGTGGTAGCGCCTCACATACCAAAAGAGGAAGATTGGCAACAGATGTTAGCTCAGGGCAAATCTTCCTCAGCAGGGGGGGAAAAAAAAGAATCTTTATCATGTAAGCTCATTGTGGAATAGAAAATTGTTGGTAGTTATGAAGGAAGTAGAAGAATACAAGTTTCAGCACTTACTTCTGAAACTTGCTAATGCTCAGGAAATCAGAAAGACCCATTAAAGTGGACCAGAATTATCTGGTTCAAAATGTCAGTAGTGCTGAGGCTGAGGAACTGTGCTCTAGAGAATAAACTTTTGATCGCATGAGGATTTTGTAGTGACAGTGGCTGTGTGTGTTGGGTGTGTATTGGAGTATGTGGGCAGGGGCAGCAGGTGTAATTGCTCTGTATATATACTTTAATTCAATTCTTTAGTTTTTAGCCCCTTATCTCACCTCCTCCTCCTGCGACACCTGATGCCTTCAAGTCCCAAACTTTTCCTGGATTCTGGGTGTCCTGCTTATACTCTATATTCCTGAAAACAGACGTGTAGGTTGTATCCCCCCATCTCTACTCTCTGTAAGTTACGGTCTTTTGTCAGCTTTGTAGCTTCTCAAATTTTATATGCACACATGCTTTCTTCCCCTCATAGGGAGGAACTCTCCATTTTAAAATGAAGATAACAAGAAAAACGGTCCATTTATAAAACAAGGACAAGGAATATATTGTTTTTTGCAATTTGTGTTTATTGCTTATTGACACTTAGGCATCATTATCACCATTAAATGATAGAGATGATGTGTAACTGCCACAATTGTGTTAGAATATCTTTTTTTATTTTTTAATTTTTTTTATTATTATTTTTTTTAATGTTATGATAGATTACAACCTTGTGAGATTTCAGTTGTACATTCTTGTTAGTCATGTTGTGGGTACACCACTTCCCCCTTTGTGCCCTCCCCCCACCCCCCCTTTTCCCTGGTAACCACCAATCAGATCTCCTTGTCAATATACTAACTTCCACCTATGAGTGGAGTCATATAGAGTTCATCTTTCTCTGACTGGCTTATTTCGCTTAACATAATACTCTCGAGGTCTATCCACGTTGCTGTGAATGGGCCAATTTTGTCTTTTTTTATGGCTGAGTAGTATTCCATTGTGTATATATACCACATCTTCTTTATCCAATCATCAGTTTCTGGGCATGTAGGTTGGTTCCACGTCTTGGCTATTGTAAATAATGCTGCGATGAACATAGGGGTGCAAGTGACTCTTGGGATTTCTGATTTCAGGTTCTTAGGATAGATACCCAGTAATGGGATGGCTGGGTCATAGGGTATTTCAATTTTTAACTTTTTGAGAAATCTCCATACTGTTTTCCATAGTGGCTGTACCAGTTTGCATTCCCACCAACAGTGTATGAGGGTTCCTTTTTCTCCACAACCTCTCCAACATCTGTCACTCTTGGTTTTGGATGTTTTTGCCAATCTAACAGGTGTAAGGTGATATCTTAGTGTAGTTTTGATTTGCATTTCCCTGATGATTAGCGATGATGAACATCTTTTCATGTGTCTATTGGCCATATTCATATCTTCTTTTGAGAAATGTCTGTTCATGTCCTCTGCCCATTTTTTGATCGGGTTGTTTGTTTTTTTGTTGTTGAGCCGTGTGAGTTCTTTGTATATTATGGAGATTAACCCTTTGTCAGATAAGTGGCTTGTAAATATTTTTTCCCAATTAGTGGGCTGTTTTCTTGTTTCAATCCTGTTTTCCCTTGCCTTGAAGAAGCTCTTTAGTCTGATGAAGTCCCATTTGTTTATTCTTTCTATTGTTTCCCTCAACTGAGGAGTTATAGTGTCTGAAAAGATTCTTTTGAAACTGATGTCAAAGAGTGTGCTGCCTATATTCTCTTCCAGAAGACTTATTGTTTCCGGCCTAATCTTTAGGTCTTTGATCCATTTTGAGTTTATTTTGGTGTGTGGTGAAAAAGAATGGTCAATTTTCAATCTTTTACATGTGGCTGTCCAGTTTTCCCAGCACAATTTGTTAAAGAGACTTTCTTTTCTCCATTGTAGGCCCTCTGCTCCTTTGTCGAAGATTAGCTGTCCATAGATGTGTGGTTTTATCTCTGGGCTTTCAATTCTGTTCCATTGATCTGTGGACCTGTTTTTGTACCAGTACCATGCTGTTTTGATCACTGTAGCTTTGTAGTATGTTTTGAAATCAGGGATTGTGATTCCGCCGGCTTTGTTTTTCTTGCTCAGGATTGCTTTAGCAATTCGCGGTCTTTTGTTGCCCAATGTGTTAGAATATCTTTTATAGGAATTAGGAAAAAATATTAACTGTTAAACTTATATTAAACTTTTTTTAGAGCCATGAGTGGAAAACTAACTGTTCAAGAAGAACAGATTGTAGAATTGATTGAAAAAATCAGTGCCATCGAGGAGGAGCTAAGCAGGGTAAGCGTTCAGAACAATATTGAATGTTATGTAGAAAGCAGATATTAAAAGAAAATGCCAGAATGTGAGGGACCTGATATTTTTTCCCCAAGGTTTTTTTCCTTGCTGACCCTTATGCTAAAAGTAAGTAGTATCATAGTTTTACTGTCATCAATGATAATGAAGCCGTCTCTTTTGACATTTATATTAATGCAACATCACAAGAAGTTAACTGAATTGAGTGATTTTATTGTTAAAGCTAAATAGTGAATGCTGAGACATTTTCAAAAACATAGTTATCAGATGAGGGAATGTAAGTGTTGGGAGAAACAAGACGTTAAATAAGTTAAGTGGAAAGACTTGACCCTTCTGTGCCATCCTGCAGGTGGCAGTGTTGGAAGGAACCTGCAGAATTAGGACCACTACACTAGAACCTGTTACTTTATTTTTAATGAAATTTTAGGAAGAAACCAGACACCATATGAAATGTGCTAACCTACCTGGTAACTTGTTACAGCTTTTACATGGAAATAATTTGTTTGGTTCTTCTGATATTATATTTTGAACTAGCCAGGTGTCTCACCAAGCAGGTCAGCATTTTTTTATTCTTAAAAAAAATGTTTAATATGTTATGTTTAGGTTACAGAATTGTTTATGGATAATAAAAATGAACTTAACCAGTGTAAATCTGACCTGCAAAATAAGACACAGGAACTTGAAACCACTCAGAAACATTTACAAGAAACTAAATTACAGCTTGTTAAAGAAGAATATATCACATCAGCTTTGGAAAGTACTGAAGAGAAGCTTCATGACGCTGCCAGCAGGGTTTGTCCTTCGTTTTGATTTGTACCACATTAAAGAAATTAGAGAATGGGTAAAAGTGACTTTCTTTGCTTAAGCATTAATTGTGAAATTCTATTTATTCACCCCAAATGGTATTTCTATCAATTTAAAAAATAGTATTTTACTATTTCATCTAAATTTTTTTCACTAGAGATGCTAACTTTAGAAAAAACTATTTCTGAAGTTTTGGGTTTTTTTTAAAAGATTGGCACCTGAGCTAACAACCATTGCCAATCTTTTTATTTTTCTTCTTCTCCCCAAAGACCCCCAGTACGTAGTTGTATGTTCTAGTTGTGAGTGCCTCTGGTTGTGTTATGTGGGATGCCGCCTCAGCGTGGCCTGACGAGCAGTGCCATGTCTGCGTCCAGGATCCGAACTGGCAAAGTCCTGGGCCACCAAAGCAGAGCACCCAAACTTAACCACTCAGCCACAGGGCCAGCCCCTATTCCTGAAGGTTTGAAAATAGAACATGACTTTAATATACTTTGTGGACATTTAGAATAATGATGTTGATGCTTTCCCCTGTGGTTGTGGTTAAAACTAATCAGTCATCAAAAATTTAGTACGTTCTGATGATGGAAGATGTTGAAAGTGTTTGATGTTTCATTAGGTGTACTTTTGAGGAAATAGTAACACATAATAGGAAAAAAGTTTGTGAGGGAGCATAATTACTATAAAAGATTGGTAGAATCAGTTTTCCATGCCTAAATGGCTAGGGGAGGGGAAATAAACATTCCTGGATCTATCCATGAGTTTAAAAATTTCTTCTGATATGATGTATAAAACTTACTAGTTCTTATCAGGAGAAATCCTTACATAGCACAGATATTTTCGTTAGACTGCTTTCATCATGTCCATCTTATCAACATTTGTTTTTAAAAATCATGTTTAGTTGCTTAACACAGTTGAAGAAACTACAAAAGATGTATCTGGTCTTCATTCCAAACTGGATCGTAAGAAAGCAGTTGATGAGCACAATGCAGAAGCTCGAGATATTTTTGGCAAAAACCTGAATAGTCTGTTTAATAGTATGGAGGAATTAATTAAGGATGGCAGCTCAAAACAAAAGGCCATGCTAGAAGTTCACAAGACCTTGTTTGGTAAGTTCAAGCATTGCTGATGATTCAAGTGCGTGTGTGTTTAGCGTGAGACTAATTTCAAATTGATCATTTAATGTCATAAAAAACTCAGGTGACAGTATCTCTAGTCTCTTCCAATAATACCACTGTCTGTTCAGACTAAGGGTTAATGCTTTTACTGTCTTTGAATTAAAACAAATCTTAGTTATTTTTTGTTGTTGTTTTCTGTAAAGTGTTATGTCTATTAAACAGTAAACTGTGTATAAACTTTAGATGTAAAAGTCCCCTTAATCCCTGACTTTGCATCATTCTTCATAGCTATTACTGTTAAATTTCATGAGTTTCCTTCTAGAAGTTTTCTGTGCATAAACATTCTGCAACTTTTTTTCTTTCAAGAATGTATATCTTGAATATTTGCTATATTGTCAGAATATGTGTATCATTTTTAACCATAGCCATTGTTATCTTCATTTACAAAAATATCTTTATTATTTTACTTATGAAAGTGTTATCCTCATTATAGAAAATTTGGAAGATGCAGAAATGTAAAATTTTTTTAAATTGCCTATAATCTAGTCACTTTGAGCCAACCACTATGAATTTTGTTAATTGATTTCTAGTTTCTCTTTTCTTTTATAACCTCTTTTACCTACTGTAATACTATATATTACTTTTGGAGATTAATTTTAGAATAAATATTATAATTCTTGGTTTACTGTGAGTTATAATTATGGGCCTGATATACCTATAAATATGTCAAATGCTTACAGACTGCTATAGAACATATATAATTTATATTTAAAATATTTCCTTATGTAGTGAGCCAATTATTTTAAGCTTATTTGTTATTACAATTTTCCCACCAAGGATATAATTTTGGCAACCTCTTTGAAGTGATCTTAACTATATTTAAATATATTTATGTCAAATTTGCTTTTGTCTTTGTATAGGTAACCTGCTGTCTTCCAGTGTCTCTGCATTAGATGCCATTACTACAGCAGCACTCGGATCTCTCACGTCTATTCCAGAAAATGTGTCTACATGTGTTTCTCAGATTTCTAACATCATGTTAGAAGAACAATCATTAGCAGCAGAAAGTAAAACTGTACTTCAGACATTGATTGTTAGTAAATCTCCTAAAGTACTTTTGAAGGGTTAATTTGATAAGTCTTCTAAAACAATGTTAACTGCTCTTCTTTCATCTTAAGCCTTACTAGACACAATGATAAACATATTGCTTTAAGACAGTAGGTTTATATTTTTTAAAGACAAATCTCTTCCATGTTTTTTTCTCCCAGAAATGTTAATTTCCAAATACATATAACCAACTTTGAAACTTTTTTCGCTTATAGCTTGTAACACTGAGAGTAGAAGTTAGTAACTCTTCTAATAACAAGAAAGAGTAGGTTTAGCTCCAGAATAAATCAAGGGACCTACAGTTTGTCACTTGGCTCAGAGATTGGAATCCTGGAATGGTTCTGGTGATGTTACAATGATCCAAACAGAAGGGAATATTAAGTGGTTAATTTTATAACTATAGTAATACGAAAAAACGTGCAAGAAAAAAAACTTATAAAATTCTAGGAACACATATAACAGTTTGTGGTTTCAGATATGTGTGATTAAGTGCTTCTGGGCCTTAACTGTAAGGCTCTTTTTCATAGTTCTATATAAGTCACTCATCTAATTACACTCAGTGTTACCTTCTCCATACCTGATTTGTGTACTCTTTATTTTGTAATTGCACCTTTTGTCTAAGAAGTTCTTGGCCATATCACTTACTTTGTTTTCCTCTTTGTGCAGGCTCTCTGCCTCCCTTTTTGAGTTTAACAATATTCGTTGAACATTTTCCAAGGAAATGCTACAAATGTTAGCTGACACTGCCTAGATTCAGTGCTTGTATGACACTATTTGATAGATTTCTTCAATTGCCCAAATTTCAAAATTAAAAGATGCTCTCTTGATACTAACTTTGTGGAAATTGATTCATTCACTAAATAGTTGTCTGTATTTATTGATGTCTTCCTACCAAGTTATAATTATTTGTTGAGTCAAAGAGATGACTACTGTTCCCACATGAGTTGAAATTAGTATGATAGTTGTTCTTTCCAAAAGAATACCAGTTATCTTTTAAGTATTTACTAATTATTTCCTTCATAGTTCTTCACCCCTCCCCTAGTGAAAGGAACTTGTCGGAATTTTTTTTCCTTTTTATGAAAATTCTCAATCTATAATACATTCTCAACTTTCCACCTACCTTGACAAGAAGAAGAACCCTGACAAGTTCTTTTGATACAATAAGTCATTAGGTCTTGAAATTTAAATACTTGCAGCCCACAGCCTACTTTTGAAGGTTATTGGTCTCAGCCTTTCTGACTAGTAACCTAAACTTGTTTGAAATTTATTTTGTTAAAATGTATTTGTAGGGTTTTTTTTTTAATTTCCTTTGTTTGCAATGCTGAAATCTTATCAAATGACTGTCATTTTCCCCTCTTCTGAATTCTTCTGACTATTGTTGCATTAGATGATTAAGAGTCTATTGTACACCAAGTGACCATTTTCTAAATTACTATAGCCAGGATTAAGTGACATGCTGAATATAAACTCTAGTAATAAATAGGCTTTGTAGGTTATAAAGAATAGAGAGTGGACATTTAGAATTTTAATATGCATGTGTTTAGTTAAAGTTTTTAAGATATCATTTAACCAGCCAGGTGTATGGAAGTGAAAATATTCTTTTGAAAGACTTGTTTGTTTATTTTTAAAACCAGAATATACTTAAGACTGATCTTCTAAGTTCACTGGAAACAGTTTTATCCCCGACTGTGGTGTCTATACTGAAAATCAATAGCCAGCTAAAGCATATTTTCAAGACTTCATTGACAGTGGCTAATAAGGTAACAAATGTTACATTCTTAATATCTCAAAATCGAATTGTTGTTTAAGAAAGACACTCTGTGGCCACACCTGGAGATATGACTACATGCAAAACCCATGGGTTGTGAGAAGGAATCTGGAGGAGGGAGGAGACAGGATGCTTTCTGCCATTGATAGGGTCAGCAGAATCATGGCTAAGAAAAATGAGAGGGAATGACTTCAAGATAAATGTTCACATTTACATAGTAGCATGTAGAGCATATAGATGGTGAGGAAGATACATATATAAATGTATACACACATATGCTTGCATATATGCCTAAATATGCATAAAATATCTGGAAATGTTTAAAAATCGTAGCAGTCGTCTCAAAGGCATGAGTGGGACTGGGCTTCCAGGGACTGGAGAGAGAAAGGAACTTTGCATATTGTTTTTTCCCTTTTCTATTTTGTAATGTATTCGAAAAAATAAAAAGTAAATGAACTAAAAAAGCCTTTTTAATTTAAAAAGTGAAAGAAATTAATCTTTTTTCTTTAAAGATAGAAGATCAGAAAAAAGAAATGGATGGCTTTCTTAGTACATTGTGTAGCAATCTACATGAACTGCAAGAAAATACAGTATCTTCCTTGGATGAGTCACGGAAGCTGTGTGAAAACTTAACTGAAGCCCTGAAGACGTTAAAGGAGATCCATTCACAGGTATCTTACTTAGGTGATTTGGGGAGTGTAAAAAGAAAGCTTTATGATCTTTAACTTGATAATCTTTGTTACACAATCTGAATGCTATATAACTAATTTAGAAACCTGAAAATACCATAGCCACTGGTGCTTCTAACAGTAATTCATGTAAAATAATTGAGAATACTTTTCTTTTTCTTTTCTTTTTTCTTTTCTTTTTTTTGAGGAAGATTAGCCCTGAGCTAAGTACTGCCAGTCCTCCTCTTTTTTGCTGAGGAAGACGGGCCCTGACCTAACTTCCATGACCATCTTCCTCTATTTTATACGTGGGACGCCTGCCACAGCATGGCTTACCAAGTGCTGCCATGTCCGCACCCAGGATCGGAACCGGCGAATCCTGGGCTGCTGAATCGGAACGTGTGCACTTAACCACTGTGCCACTGGGCCGGCCCCGAGAATACTTTTCTTGATCAGTTAATATTTGAGCATTTGCTACATGTAGAACCCTACGCTAAAGCCCAATAAGACAGACAGTCATTTCCTGATACCAAGATGAAAGATGAAGCTGGAGAAACATACCTTTGGGAGTACAATTAGAAGAAAATGGTTGTAGCATTTAAAAAGAACATGTGTCTACATTATAACTTGTTAAATTGTTTTTTTCCTGGGTGACATGGATATTTTCTTTTGTAAACTATGCCCTACATTTTCTTACTATTTCTGTCTCATCAATGTCAGACATTTAAATTGCAGTAAATTAATACAATTCTTAATTTTTATTAATAGATTATAAATATAATGTATTTATATGAAGTATATGGGCTTTAAACCAAACCTCTAAACCAGGGAAGTCATAGTCTATAAATGTCAGATACATGGAAAACAACTCCTGGTATACTTAAGACCTTAGTAATGAATGTCTGAAGTTTTACTTTAAATGAGGTTATTACTACATGACAGAACTCTAGTCAGTAAAACTGCTGATATGATTTAGTAAGTAGTAAAGGATTCTTTTTCTTTGGAAAGTGAGGGACGGGGAATTCATTTCATGTCCCCCAAAATGAGAAGGGAAACACTTCCAAGATTTTTAGGTAAGAATAAATGCAACTTTAAAATAAGATTGTTTCCTTAATTGATAAGCCTGAAACTTTTCAGAGAAAGGATTAACATCATAAATTAGCAAAAATAATAGTTAATATTGAGCAACTCACTGTGTGTTTATTCCTCCCACCAATATAAATACCGGTTCTATTATTAGTGCAGTCTTCTAATGAGGAAACTGAGGCCTGTGAGCATCTAACAATATTTAGATCATCTACTAGTGGTAGTGTGATTATATTGCTTGAAAGGCATCCATTTTTGAGAGGCTCTTCTATATGTTTCTAGAACATATTCTTGAAATCTGAAATTGGAGCCATTTCTCATACTTCTGCATGGGGTATTTACCTTAAACCTGTCTAGAACTTTCTAGGTATATATTCTAAGGTAGATTAGCTTTTTATAAATTAGCTGTTTTGAAATATTTAAAATTGGTAAGCAATTGTTTAAAAACAAACAAAACACCTATGATCTGAAAAGTATCATGAATGGTTTGACATCCCTGGCTTTAAGGAAGCAAGTTTAGTAAGTGAGCTGTTTCTTAGATTTTCTAGAACTTGAAGTTAGCATTAACAAAACAATTATGTAAAACTCAGAACACCTATTTAGAAGTAGCTAAATCTGATAATATCTGCATTTCTCTTTACTTTGAGACTAGTAAAAATACTGACAGACTTTATTCATACTCAAAGTGTTAGATATGTATTGTCATCTGATGTGATATTCAGAGATGTTGGCCAGCTAATGGACTGAACAGTGAAGAAGGATGCTGGATGCGTTTTCAGCTCTCCCTTGGTCTTTAGTGTAGCTTCCTCATTTTGCAATGTAAGTCCATACCATGTCATGTGCCTGTAAGAGCTTGTTTTTAAAGATGCCAAGTATGAGCAAAGGTAAAACTATTTACATTTTATTAATATGATCCAACTAGGTTCTGTAAAATGTTTCACCTGCAATAATTGATAATATTTTTGGACTGCTTGACCCATTAGATTATCAGCATTACTTTTACCTTTTAGTAGTGTTATCAATTAAGAAACAACTGTGTATATTTGTCTAAGTGGTTCTCAAACATAATGTGACATCTTGGTGTATTTGGTTGGTGTATTTGGTTTTGAGGTACACTGAAAGTAATTTGTTAATAATAGTTAAAATAGAAAAGTTTGCTAATTATTTACTTTTAAAAAAATCCCTATAATATTGTCCTTTTAATATTACTTCCACTCCTCTCTTCTCTGCAAGAGAGGGGTGGAGTTAAAGATCACTTGTTAGGAATTTGTATAATTCTCACCCATGGGAAAATACTTCATGTCAGTATAGAAAAAAAGTTGAAGTGTCATAATTTCAATCGCTTCCCCTCCCCACACCTTTCTTACAGGAACTTGGCCAGTTAATCAATCTTTGGGCAGAGAGGTTCTGTGCTTTGGAGGAAAAGTGTGAAAACATCCAGAAACCACTTAACAATGTCCAAGAAAATACAGAGCAGTAAGCTGTTTTTAAATTCTCTGTAACTTTCCTTTTCTCTGCCTGAAGTCATTTCAGAATAAAAAGCTTCAAATAGTATAAATACTATCAACCCAATTTCTCATTTAACTTTTTATTGTTTGCTTTATCATTCTCATTCCCTCTCTCTCCTCTCCTCCTCTCTCTCTAGTATTATGTATATATTATATATGTTTTTTGAACTAGCTGTGAATAAGTTACAGTCCTAATGCCCACTTTCCCCTAAATACTCCAGTCTGTATTTCCTAAAAACAAGGATCTCTCTTATATAACCATAGTACAATTATTTTGTCAGAAAATTAATATTGATAGCAACTATTATCTAATATACAGACCTAAGTCAAATTTTGCCACTGTCTCACTACTGTCCTTTATAGGAAAAGAAAAAGATTTTCCTTCTGGTCCAGGATTTAATCCAGGATGACGCATTGCAGTTAAATGTCATGTCTCTCGCATCTCCTTTAATCTGGAGCAGTTCTTTAGTCTTTATCTTTCATGACCTTTCCTTTTTGCAAGAGTGTGGAATATTTATTTAGTACAATGTCCCTCAGTGGGGGTTGGCCTTCATGATTAGTTGCAGTTGTCAAGAATACCACAAAAGTGGTATATTCTCAGTGCATCTCAGATATCAAGAAGTACACGATAGCTATTTGTCTCATAATTGGTGATGTTTTATTTCACTTTGGTAACTTGGTTACCATGTTGTCCTTCAGATTTCTCCATTGTAAAGTTAATCTTTTCCTTTGCAAATAATAAGGAATTTATGGGGGGATACTTTGAAACTACATAAGTATCCTCTTCCTCTTAACATGTATTGATGCACATGTCTGAAACAATTATAATGATAGTGGTTGTCAAATGATCTTTTTTCTAATTTCATCATTCCTTCTTCATTTGTTAGTTGGCATTCTATTGAGGGGGAGAGTTTTCCCTTTCCCCTCCCACTTATTCTTATTCATTTATTTATGTTAGCGTGTGCTCATGGATTCTTTTATCCTCTGGGTTATAATCCACTGTTACTTATTTTGATGATGAAATTGTCCCAGGGTTTTGTTTTGTTTTGTTTTGGTGAGGAAGATTGGCCCTGAGCTAACATCTGTTGCCAATCCTCCTCTTTTTGCTTGAGGAAGATTGTTGCTGGGCTAACATCTGTGCCAGTCTTCCTCTTTTTTTGTATGTGGGACGCCGCCACAGAATGGCTTTATAAGCACTGTGTAAGTCCGCACTTGGGATCTGAACCTGTGAACCCTGGGCTGCTGGAATGGAGCACGTGAACTCGACCACTATGCCACTGGGCCAGCCCTTGAAATTATCCCAGTTTGATGAGTGAGAGCCTCTTCAATTTGGCTCCTGTGTTCTCTTGATATGACCTATTCTTTTTGAGCATTTTCTTACTTTTTGCTATTACAAGATATTCCAGGCTCATCTTGTACTTTCTCAGCCCCAGTTCTGGAATCATATTAATAGAAAACAAGGTCTGGGCACTAGGTGCGCTCATTGCTACTGGAGTGTCATTTGTTCTAGGTAGACACAGCTAGAAATCTGTGTGTGTGTGTGTGTGTGTGTGTGTGTACACATGCACATAAATATCTTTCTAGTCTACATTTGTGCTTCCTTTTCAGACAGTGAGAAACCTGGCTCTCAATATATTTACTTATTTGCTCAATCTTAGAAGACACATTAAGTAATTTCACAATTTCTACTCCATACTAGTGATGAAATACAGTCATGCATTGCTTAACAACAGGGATAAGTTCTGAGAAATGCATTGTTAGGTGATTTTGTGATTGTGCGACCATCATACAGTGTACTTACACAAACCTAAATGGTATCACCTACTACACACCTAGACTATATGGTACTAATCTTATGGGACCGCCATTGTATATGCAGTCCATTGTTGACTGGAATGTTGTTATACGGCATGCGAGTGTATATACTTACTAATTAGAGCGGGATTTGGCCTACTATGGCTGGCAGGCTGGATGCCTGTTATTGCAGATAGTTTTATTGGACATAGCCATGCCTATTTGTTTACATGTTTCCTTTGACTATCTTTGGCTGCCTTTGCACAGCAAAGGTACATCAAAAACTATGTAGCCCATAAGCCTAAAATATTTGCTATCTGGATTTTTAAGAAAAAGTTTGCTGATTCCTGCATTAGAGTTTAATGTCTCTGTAGCCTCATTGCTTGCCAGTCTCACATACTAGACTTAATGTTTTCTTTTAGAAGTTTTATAATTTTATGTAAGATTTAAATCCCTGATCCAGGTGCTGGCCCCGTGGCCGAGTGGTTAAGTTCGCGCACTCTGCTTCAGCGTCCCAGGGTTTCACCAGTTTGGATCTTGGGCACGGACATGACACTGCTCGTTAGGCCATGTTGAGGCAGCATCCCACATGCCACAACTAGAAGGACCCACAACTATGTACTGGGGGGATTTGGGGAGAAAAAGCAGAAAAAAGAAAAAAGAAGATTGGCAACAGTTGTTAGCTCAGGTGCCAATCTTTAAAATAAATACTTGAATCCCTGATCCATTTGAAATTTTTTGTATAAGGTATGAGGTTTGTCAAGTTTCAATTTTTTGCTGATGGATATTCTAAACTCATGAGGATATTCTATTCTATTTACCCCTATTTTTGCCCATTCAGTTGTTTCTTCCTGAAGTTCCAAGCTTCCTTCTGTTTGGAGAACTTCTTTTAGTCTTTCAGGGTAGGTCTGCTGGCCACAAGTTCTGTTTTCCTTTGTCTGAGAATGTCTTCATTTCCCCTTCATTCCTGAAAGATATTTCCACTGGATATAGAATTCAGGGTTAACAGTTCTTTTCTTTCAGCACTTGGAATATGTTGTCCATTTCCTTTTGGCCTCCATGAGATGAGAAATCCGCTGTCATTCAAATAATTGTTCCCCTATAGGCAGTTTCTCTGTAGCTGCTTTCAAGATTTTTTTCTTTGTCTTTAGCTTTTAGAAGTTTGATTATATTGTGTCTTCTTAGGTATTTTGAATTTATCCTTTTGGGTTTGCTGAGCTTCTTGAATCTGTAGACTTATGCTTTTGACCAAACTTGAAAATTTTCATCCATTATTTCTTTGAATATTTTTCAGCCCTATACTTTTTCTTCTCTGCTTCTAAGACTTTGATGACACTAGTGTTAGATCTTTTATTATGGTCTCACAGGTCTCTGAGGCTATAGATATATAGTCTATTTTCTCTTTGTTGTTCAGATTGAGTACATTCTATGATCTGTCTTAACATTCACTGGTTCTTCCTCTGTCATTGCTAACCTAACTGTTGAACCCATTCAATGAGGTGTTTTATCTCAGTTATTGCATTTTTCAGTTTTACAATTATTTGCTTCTTTTTTTATCTTTTATTTCTTTGCTAAGATTTTCTCTTTTTTTCCAGAAGTGTTTTAATTGCTCATTGAAACATTTTTATGATGGCTGCTTTACAATTCTTGCCAGATAATTCCAACATCTGAATCATCTCAGTGTTGGCACCTGTTGTCTTTTTTTTATTCAAGTTGTGATTTTCCAGAGTGGTTTTTGATTGTATGTTGAACATTTTGGTTATTGTGTTAGGAGATTCAGAATCCTATTTGTCTTCTTTTTTAGCAGGCGCTCATTCTTGTTTAGGTTTAGCATGCAAGTCCTGGCCCACTCTTGTGGGCTGTGGTTCCCATGACAATTTAATTTTCAGAGCCCTTACAGTGTTATTCTGGTATGCTTTGTTTGCATGCCTGTATGAGAAAAGTTTGCATTCTGCTTTTGATGGATGAAGTGTTCTATTCATGTCAGTTATATCAAGTTGATTGCTAGTGCTACTCAGGTCTTCTATATCCTTACTGAGTTTCTGCCTACTTATTCTATCAATTAGTAATAGAAGGGTGTTGAAATCTCCAACTATAATTGTAGATTTGTCTTTTTCTCTTGTCACTTCTATCAGTTTTTGCCTCAGATATGTGATGCTCTGTTGTTAGATGCATACCCATTTAGGGTTGATATGTCTTAGAGAATTGACTCCTTCATCATTATGTGATGTTCCTTTTTATCCCTGATAATCTTCCTTGTTCTGAAGTCTACTTTGTCTGAAATTAATACAAGTACTTCAGTTTTTCTTTGATTGCTATTTGCATAATATATCCTTCTCCATCCGTTTACTTTTGGCCTAAGTCTTTATATTTAAAGTGGAATTTCCTATAGACAACATATATTTGGGTTTTGTTTTTTCATCAGATTTAACAGTGTTTGACTTTTAACTGATATGTTTAGACCATTCTAAGTATTGATATAGTTGGCTTAAAACCTGATAGTGTGGGGCCAGCCCAGTGGCACAGTGGTTAAGTGCACATGTTCCGATTTGGTGGCCCAGGGTTCACTGGTTGGGATCCTGGGTGCTGACATGGTACCGCTTGACAAGCCATGCTGTGGTAGGCGTCCCACGTATAAAGTAGAGGAAGATGGGCATGGATGTTAGCTCAGGGCCAGCCTTCCTCTGCAAAAAGAGGAGGATTGGCGGCAGTTAGCTCAGGGCTAATCTTCCTCAAAAAAAACCAAAAAACAAAAAACAAACATTTAAAAAAAAAAATCTGACATCGTGCTGTTTCTTGTTTGTTGCATCATTTGTGCTTCATTATTTTCTTTCCTAATTTAATTTGAACATTTTTATGTTTTCATTTTATCTCTTCCATTGGCTTGTCATTTATACTTTTAAGATTACCTTTTTAAGTGGTTTTTCTAGGATCAATAATATACATTTTAAAATAATTTTAATCCACCTTCAAATAATTTGCTGTTTCATGTGTAATGAAAGGACCTTAGAACAGTATATTCCAGATTCCTCCTTCCCATCTCTTATGCATCGTTTTGATATATTTTACTTTTACATATGCTGTATACACCCAATATACTGTTAGTCTGATTGCTTTATCTGTTTTCTTTTTTAATTTGGCTACTAGGAGATTTTAGATTAAATGCTTTGCTCACGTGATAATTTTTTTTTTTTTAGATTTTATTTTTCCTTTTTCTCCCCAAAGCCCCTTGGCCCCTGGTACTTAGTTGTATATTTTTAGTTGTGGGTCCTTCTAGTTGTGGCATGCAGGATGCCACCTCAGCATGGCTTGATGAGTGGTGCCATGTCCGTGCCCAGGATCCGAACCGGCGAAACCCTGTGCCGCTGAAGTGGAGTGTGTGAACTTAACCGCTCGGCCCCAGGGCTGGCCCCTACATTATATTTCTATTGAATGGTGCTGTTCTAGAATTCTAGCTATTCCTATCCTTCTACCTCCTATCATCTGTTTTTTGATCCTTTTGTTGGTCCTATTCATTTTATCATGTTCCATTCTAAACTCTTCATTCTAGATTCTGAATCTAGAAAGTGTTTCCCCACTTTTTATCCCCAGTGTCTAGACTTAAGGATTTCTGGATTCTTCCATAGTTTTGAAGGGAACACTGGAGTAGGATTGAACCGGGGAGGGAACTATGATATACTTTCTTTAAGGCCTGTGCAAGTCATTTTTTCTGTCTTCCTGACATTTATTGTCTACACCAGTGTTTCTCAAAGTGTGGTCTAGGGACCCTGTAAAAGAATCAGCCAGGAGTAGGGCCCAGGAATCTAGGTGAGGTTTATGTATAATGAAGTTTGAGACCCACTGCCTTTGGCATTTGGTGTCGTGGATTGTAGTCACTTATGAGTAGTGATTCCGTAGGGGGATAGATTTGTGGTGATGGTCTCCAAGCTTACCACTTAAGCTTCTTTTCCTTTTTCAGTCATTTCTACTTAATCTGGAGTTGAACTTTGGTTTTCAACATATGTGCTTCCTCACTTGGTTTACTCATGTTGTGTACCATCTAGTGGTAATAGAAGGTAACTTTCATTCCCCACAGTTTAACTTTGTGGTCCTGTGAGATGACTTTCTATGCTATTGCAGGGAACCTTACTGAGAGAAGGAAGCCATCCGTGAATTTTAAATGTGTATTCTAGCTAACATTAGTTTTCTGTCAGGGTTATGTTACAATATACTATGTGTGCTATATGTATAGTTTGTCACACGCCAATATAATTTTCTTTTAATTATTAGAAAGCTTTTAGTTGAGTTTTTTTAAATAACATTTATACTTTTTATGATTTATTTTATGTCATAGGCAAGACAAAACTGCTGAAGAACGGAATGCCTGACTGGTTGTGCACAGTTAAGGGACTGGACTAGAGGCTGTAGGAGATGCCCTTAATTGACATAATCTAGCAGGAGGAATAAAACACGTAGACAGAGTTCATTTTAACAGCCCTGTAGTTATTACTCTGAGGTATAAAGTAAAGCATCATATCCGGAGGAGGGCTGGGAAAGGCTTTATGAGAAAAGAGACTGATAAGTCATTTAACGGCAGCTGTGATATCAATCTCTTCTGAAAAGACAATGGCCAAAGCATCTGATCTTAATGTAGAAGATTAATTAAGGACATGGGCTCTTGAGTCCGACTGCCTGGGTTCAAATATGCCATTTTTGAGCTGCGTGATCTTGGGCAAGTTGTGTATCCTTTGAGTCTTAGTTTTCCATTTTAACAATGTTATTCTCTTTTCCTATAGGAAATCTAAGGGTATGATCAGCAAAGCAGCTTTTCATAAGACAAAATTTTGTGCTGATTCTGATGGCTTGTCACAGGAACTCAGACATTTTAACCAGGAAGGTACAAAATTGGCTGAAGAGTCTGTGGAACACTGTGATAAACTCAGTAGCAACCTTGAAATAATATCTCAAGAGACTGGAGAGAAATGTGAGGCTCTGAACAGAGGCACACTTTGTTTCTCTGAACAGTGGGTATCTTGCTTAAATAAAAGGGAAGAGGAGCTTCAGAACTTAGTGGAGGTAATAACTTTGTAACTGGAACCTACTTTGGGGAGAATAGTGATAATCAGAAAATTAAATATTTTTGGCTAAGAACTGGTTTCAAAACAAATATTTTAAAATATAGTGTATGACTTAAAATTTTAAGTATAATAGCTGGTATGCTTGTATACGATCTTGTTTTATGTATATGTCTCCTTGATTTTGAAATTATTTAACACTTGTCTGATCTGTCCTGTATCTCTCCTTGGGTTTTGACTTGTTAGTTCCTTCAGTTAAGGGCACCCTGTCTTTTGATATATAATATCTTCCACTCATAAATGCTTTTTACTTTTCTCCAGGTACATTCAAACCTGTTATTGCTTTAAGTATTTCGGATGTTGTTCTGGTTACTCAAAGGATACTTGATAGGTTTGTGGGTTTGCTTGAACTTAACACTTGCGTGAGCCCTTTGTAGCTTGGTTTTTCTTTTTGTGCAATAAAAGGATTTCACTAATATTCTCAGGAATTACGTACAAGAACTTAAGTATTTTAAGCTATATAAGCTATTTTCACTAAAAGGAACCAGGGCTAATGGAGAAATAGCTGATTTCAGACTTGAAGCAGGAAATGTACCAGATAAGTCTAGAGATCTTGTCATACCAGAAAGTTAGGAAGGTATTAAAGATTAGTGGTGGTGTGTCAAAAAGACTTAGGAACCAACCTGATGACACTCCCCTGTTTAAAGATGGTATAATTTGAGAATTAAAAAGGATAATTGCAAGGCCAGCCCAGTGGCATAGGGGTTAAGTTCACATGGTCTGCTTCAGTAGCCCAGGGTTCGCGGGTTCGGATCCCTGGCACAGACCTACACACTGCTTGTCAGGCCACGCTGAGGCAGCATCCCACCTACAAAACAGAGGAAGATTGGCACAGATATTGGCTCAGCGACAATCTTCCTCACCAAAAAAAGAGAAAAGAAAAAATATTTGCTACAATAGATTGAAATACGTCAAATAATTAAAACTCATGAATTCATAAAAATGTCAGTAGTCTCCTTTGGATTATGCTAGGGAAGCAATGCATTATTCTGAAAACTGATAAATAAAGGGAAACACTTGAGCATCCATCTCTTTTTTCCGAAAGAATTCTGTCTTGGTTTAGTAGGGTAATAAATGAATAAAAGTGTTTCATAGAAGAATCCCAGCTAATAAAATGCAGAAGAAATGATAGAGTTAGAATATCACCATTTTGCAACCTCTAATGAAATAACCCCTGTACACACTGATGACTGTTTATACCATTTGATCAAAAGCTGATGGAGAACTTTATAATTAATGAGATGGCCACACCCAGACCCACTGATTAATCTTAACATGAGAGACACAGCCAGGCCTTATGTGCTTTCAGCACCACCCATGAAATATTGTTGCCAAAAAATTAGACCAAGCCTTTGGATCTAACTAGTTTGTAGAGAATACAGAGGACAGATGAATATGAAAATACACCATAGAGATGCGATGACCAAATCCAGAATCTGAGATATTCAATAGAGCAAAGACCTGGTTTCTTCAACAACAAAAATTTTTTTCAAGGAAAAAAGTATAAGGACAGATAACCTGTATCAAAAGGGAGTTAAGACTAGGGAGCCTTAAATCCTAGTTTGCCTGGGCTAGTCCTTGTTTACTGGGGTAGTTATTAGATGGCCCTTTTCACTATGATAAGTATCCCAGTTTGGATGATAAATTATGTAGTCACCTACTTAAGACATATCAACCAAATCTAATGATAAATTCTGATTCAAATAAACCAATTGTGAAAAATATTTGGGACAATTGGTGAAATTTGAACACTGTATTAGACATTTGATTTAAAGAAATCAATGTTAAATTTCTTAGATGTGAGAGTGGTCTTAAAAAGCTCATAACTCTTAGAGATATATGCTGAGATAAATGAATAAAATGATACCGGCTTTGCTTCAAAATAATCCTGATGGGGAGGAGGAGTAAATGGCCAGTCTTGTTTGATCTATGCCCCATGTGTTGATAAATATTGAGGCTCAGTAGTGAATACAAGGGAGTTAATGATACTATTCTCTCTACTTTTGCATGTGTTTTTAAACTTTTATTGTGCAAGGTTGCAAGTAAGGGGAAATGATATATTGAGTAAAGCACTGACCACTTTGATTTTAACAATGAAAACTCATTTGCATCACTTACAGGTTGTAAACCAAGGTTGTGAGGCTTCAAGTTCAGAGATTACTGAAAAATTGAGTGGACATAAAGCAGCTAATGAGAACCAGCGTAACATTTTTCTTGGTCAGATAACTATTGATGAAGAAAACTTAATGGCACAAAGTCTAAAACTTAATGAAACCATAAAAGCTGGTTTGACTAAGCTTAATTGCTTTCTACAACAGGATCTGAAACTGGATATCCCAACAGGTACTTTAAAAGGGAAATATTGTTAAAATTTTTGAAGTTGCATTCAACCGTATACAGTGCCAGATGTTCAGAAAAACTAGGTCCTGCCATTGCCTGATAGGAATTTACCATCTCACTGTAGTCAACTCAACTATGGAAAAATTAGAACCCTAAAATAGCTTTAATCAAACATTAGATGTTACGATATAGGTGACAGGTACTCCTAGAAATTGCGGCATCACAATTAAAATTTTACAGACATTCATGGAACTGGCTTTGTTAAGAGAAGACATTTTAAAAACAAAAAGAAAACCAACCAAACATCTATCTAGCACCATTTGTAAAAGGACATTTTAATACCAAAAATAGTGGACTAATGTAAGTAAATAAATCGAGTTTAATGCAAAGCTCACCACACTGTGCATTTTCTTATGTGTACCTCTCATTTTCTTACGGACCGTTAGATTGGCATTTAGGAATCCCCGTTTTGGGAGGTCCAAGACCGCAAAGATCAGTGTGGGCTATCCTGACTCAGGGAAGCCTTCATGGAAGAAGGTAGAACAAGCTATTGAACACTGGATGAGTAACGGAGTTACTCATTGAATTGTGATGGTTGCATGCCCTGTAAACTTACTAACAATCACTGAATGAATTTTATGGTATGTAAATTCTATCTCAAAGCTTTTTTTTTTAATGCAACTATAAAAGGAGATGGTGCTACAGAATGTTAGTGTATTTTTTTCCTCAAGAGACCTGTAATATTTATTGTAAACTTTCAATGAAATTAGGAATATAAATGTAAGGGAAAAGGTAAGTGCTCGTGTAAATTATGAGAGCATGAGTTCATTATAGAGAAAAGTAACTGCTTAATCTTTAGCTGCCACCAAATTCACAGTGAAATGATTATCCCTGTCAAAGTGATCATGCTGGGAAAACTGTGCTCTTATTCCGATAATGCTGCCATTTCTCAGAACACTCTTGACTCCTTTCAGAGCCTACAACACATGTTTTGTATCTCCTTAGAGATGGAAAATTTCGTTATGCTAGGGCAAATCTTGAAAATAGTTGAGTCTATTTAAGTTGTCATGTTAGGAAATATTAGTTGTAAGCAGTATATGCCTGACAGGTGACAAGACTGATTCTCATGTGCGGCAATACTTTTGGAAGACAAAGACTCATTGGAAAGTATTAAGTTCTTGCATTAAGAAAATTCTTATTCATATTGTACGTTTCAGTTTTCCCCCTTATTACTATGTCCACTAAAGGTACGACACCACAGAGGAAAAATTATTTATACCCATCAACACTGGTGAGAACCGAACCGCGTGAACAGCTACTTGATCAGTTGAAAAGGAAACAGCCTGAGCTGTTAATGATGCTAAACGGTTCAGAAAACAACAAAGAAGAGACTAGTCAGGTAAAATTTAAAGCATCATAATTTTAGAACTCTCCCCTAAACTCTTGATGTCATCGACTGCATGTGAAGAATCTGATTCTTTGCCCTTTAATCCTACCGTGTCTCTCATTAATGTTAATTTTCTGACCCTTAACCCAGTTTATTTTAATCTGGCCATTTTTTTATTATTAAACTAATAGATCATAATACTAGCCAATATTTATGTTGTGCTTATTGTGTGCCCAGATGCTGTTCTAAACACTTTACATATATATTTACTCAGTTAATTCTCTCAATAACCCTATGAGGTGGATGCTAGGACTATCCCCATTTTACAGGTGAGGAAACTAAGAATTACCTTGTCCCAAGTCACAAAGATGGAGTTGGAATTAGAATCCAGATAAGCTCCATAATCTGTGCACTTACCTATAGTAATTATAGAAAAGTTGGGAAATCAGAAAATAACAAAAGAAACTGTAATCTCATTATTCTGAGATTACCACTTTTTTTTTTTTTTTTGGAGAAAGATTAGCCCTGAGCTAGCATCTGCTGCCAATCCTCCTCTTTTTGCTGAGGAAGACTGGCCCTGAGCTAACATCCATGCCCATCTTCCTCTACTTTTTTATATGTGGGACGCCTACCACAGCATGGCTTGCCAAGTGGTGCCATGTCCGCACCTGGGATCCGAACTGCTGAACCCTGTGCCGCCGAAGCAGAATGTGCGCAGTTAACCACTGCGCCACTGGGCCGGTCCCTGAGATTACCACTTTTAACATTTTATTATAGGTATTTGTCTATAGGAAAATATATTAGCAATTATTTTCATTATTTTGTTGACTTTCTACTAATTCTGTTGAGGTTTAACTTTTATACAATGGACATTGTGTTATTTTCAAAGAAGAAAACTGCCTTTACTTTTGCAAAGATTTTTAAGCATTTGGACTTAATCACTCATCCAGCTTCTTATTTTTTAGGACTTGGATGAAGAAAAGGCAGTTCTGGGGCACACTATTGAAGAACCTCTAAGTCAAGAGCTGTCTGTAGATGCTGGTGTGGTTTGTTCATCAAGTGGTGGGGTTCCGTTTTTCCAGGTACCTGATGATATCCTATCAGATAACCCTTCCACACCTGATGCCAGTCAGTCGTTTGCTGTTCAATATAAATGCATTGTTCTTGGTGGGTGAATGTCAGTCATTCCTTTGGATAGCTTGTTAACTTTTCTGATTTAAGTTATTTACACAAATATGATCATTGATCAGGGGTTTTCTATAGGATAAATAAAGGCAAAATTTGACTTAACCTCCATCCTCAGCGGTAATCTTCAACTACTATATTTCATCCCCTTTCCACTTCCTGCATACTCAGAATGGGTACTCAGAGGAGTCATTTCTCCTTTCCCTCCTGGAAGTCCTGGAGCCTGTCTCTGCCAATAATCAGCCCTTAAAGCTAAGAGGTCTAAAAGATAGAGAAACCGAGGCCTCTTGGGTTATGTTACTGATTTCTCCTGTCGGAGGTGTTCTCTTGTTAACTATTCCCCCATGTTTCCTGAGCTCCTTGCCTGCCTTGATCTTGTGTGGTTAAATCCTGCGACCTCCTACCCCTTTTAAACCCTGGTGGGAGTATGGCACTGTAAACTGCCTAGCATCCGTCCCTCTGTTTTGAAGTCATGAGCTTAGACAGAGTCTGTGAAGTACGGATTTCCTTACAGAGGACATTGATGTCTACATTTTACAGTTGCAGTGCTGTTTCTGATATGTGTATGCTTGTGCCTGTCTTTAACAGATTTACAGGTCTTTCCACTTTTCTGTCTTATAAAGTTAAGAGAAGAGAACCTTAGTGACTACTTAATCCCAGGTTGGAAATCCTTTCATTTTTACTGATGTGGCATTTTGAAGGCCAGGCTTAGTGGTTCAGCTATGGCAAGGAAATGCCTACAGTACCAGAAAAGGTTAGGAATCGGATTTTAGACCTTCAGCTGAAGTCCAGAAATTATTTTTTCCCAGATATGGGGAAGTTTTCTGGGTTTAACACTCTAAAGTTGATTTCTGATATGTCTCGGTGTTGATGACCAGGTCTACAGTGAATGTCACCAGTCTCTTAAAGCTCTCTATGGGCGAGTGTGAGGATTCCAGAGAAATGTAATTCCCAAATGAGAAATATGAAATAAGTTTTAAAAAATGTCTTGAGGTAGCCATATATCAGATTCTGCTTAAAATAGAATTGCCTTTTTTGTATAATAGCAAATCTTTTTTTCCCTAGAACAGGATTTCTCAGCAGCAGCACTATTGACATTTTGAGGTGGAATAATGCTTTATTGTGGTGGACTGTCCTGTGTATTATATGATGTTTAGCAATATCCCTAGCTTCTACCCACTAGAAGCCAGTAGCACCCCTAGCTTTAATAACCAAAAATGACATTACCAAATGTCCCCTGCAGGGCAAAATTGCTCCCTGTTGAGAACCACTGCCCTATAGTAAAATCTGTAATTGTGCCTTGGAAAATCATGCAGAAAATTCAAATCTCTTTCACCCCACTCTTTCCATTGGTGGTAAAATGAAGAAGGCATTCATTTCTACTTGCCAAACAAGTTGTTCTCAAATTTGTCCTGAGCCTTTTCTGAAGTTTTTCACGCTTAATTGTTTGCCTATAACCCAGAGAACTTTGAAAAGAGAGTATGTATCATAATATGTATCAAATGTTACTTTATACTGACTTAATTTCTTCCCTTAAATCCACAGCATAAAAAATCACATGGAAAAGACAAAGAAAACAGAGGCATTAATCCAGTGGAGAGGTCTAAAGTGGACGAGACGACAGAGCAATCTGTTACAAAGAGCAGATTCCCATTACGAGCCCAGATAAATCTCTAGTTAACTTGAGGATTGGTGATTTTATTTTTAAGAAAAATGAAAAATAAAATCTATAACCTTAGAACTTGAGCCTTGTGTACAGATTAAAAACAAATAGAAAATATCAAGGCAGTACTGTAAATTTAGTTGAATTTAAAATGTCTACCCATTTTTCTGTCATCCCTCTAGTTCATTATGTATTCAGTTGGGTTTCATTTGGGATTTACATTGAGTAAATATGTATTTCTAGCTTTTGATATAAAATAGCCCTTTCATAACAAATGAAAAAATACTTTTCTTGTATTTTACTAAATAGCTATATAGCAGCCGCACTGTTCTTCTAGGCTTGAACTTACATAGGTCAGTGTCACCAGTGCTTGGTCTTGGGAAGGCCCAGCTCCTTTCTTTTCTTGCTATGATTATGTCTGTATTTACTTGCCTCCTTCCCTAGACTTTTCCGTTCTGCCTTCTCAGCTCACTTTCTTTTTTATTTGTCACCCAACCATTTGTAGAGCTGTGAAAGTGTATCTGTTCTTACTATGAGATAGCCAGAATTTTACCTAGGAATCTTTAACACTTTTCTGTGGTTCTCTCTCAAATTACTGTCAACAATAAACATAACCCTAGAAGTATCCCTTCCTTCAATATTTTTGTTTCCCCCTAGATGAGGCCTAACACATTAGCCCCCACAGAGTTCATACAAAGCCAGCTTCTCCAGAGTATAGATTGCTATTACAGGAGAACTACATACAGCTCTGATTAATGGCTCTGTGGCCCCATTTTGAGGCTTTTGTCTTATGCAGAAGGTCACAGTGATTTAAGGGCTTTGTGATGTTATTAATTATGACCATAACTTATATTCTTTGTTTACCTGATGAAACTTTGTTGTTCTTTGTATATAATAAAATATGTATATATATTTTTTTCTCTATTGAAATCTTAACCCATAGAAGGGCCCTGACAATTTTGATCCTAGCAGTCAAATTTCTGGAAGTTGAGACTTTTCAGCATGAAGAACCAGAACACTTAGAAGGAATTATATGCAAAGAATAAATTTTGTGCCCAAATCAAGTTACATGTATAAATTTAGAGAGATTTGACTTTGATAGCTAAGTAGAACCAAACCCTGTTGAAGAGTTCGAAAAGGCGCTACTTCGAGGAACTAAATTTACTTTGCGGAAGTATTAATTATCTTAATAAAAATAATGATATAATTTCTCTGCAAAATCACTTGTCAACATAAGCTGTGGATAATACCTAATAAAATAAACTGCCCTCAGTAACTCCATGATTAATAAATTTGGTTTCTACATTAACTTGCTTGCCCCATTATTTCTTATTTGGCAGTGGGTTTGTTTACAGAGTTAAGCAAGTTGTAGTAAAATTCCTGAAATACACTTCCACACAGCTACCACCGAGGAAGAAGGGCCTTGGTAAACATCCCAGGCTTTCAGTCGCACTCCGAGGGGCTACACCTTAGTGTGAGATTGAGAATCAGCTGGGCCTCACAAGGCTGAAGTCTAGCTTTCAGGCCTCTCATGCCCTGGCTGTTAGAGTTCTCTAGGAATGCTAATGCAGTTAGTTTAACTGCCTGACAGAAGCAAAAATAAATGTATGGGGAATTTTAACATCCAGAGCCTTAAGTTAGCTCTACGTATTTTCATACACAATGTCAAGCACTCAAAACATAACCATCAGCAAAAACAGCAGGTAGCTTGAAGGACACATTCGTCCTCAGAAGTAAAAAAACCTTCAGAAACAACTTGGTCAGAACTCTGGAAAACAGGTTTACAGCAACCAAGCAAATGCTGACTCAAGAAGAAGGCAGCCTAAAAACTAGGAAAGCTTTTGGTGTTTTACTTGCCCTTGTTCCATTCCCCTTCCCAGCTCTGGGGTGGTCCTAAAGACAGACAGTAACCCACATTCTCAGAGTGGGACCCTTGTTCCATGGTCCTGAGGGAGAAGACAAGATCTTAATCTTAAAAAATTGGAGGCCAGCACTGTGGCTGAGTGGTTAAAGTTCTGCATGCTCCACTTTGGCAGCCCAGGTTCTCGGGTTTGGATCCTGGGTGCAGACCTCCACTCATTAGCCGTGCTGTGGAGGCATCCCACATGCAAAGTAGAGGAAGATTGGCACAGATATTAGAGCGAATCTTCCTCAAGCAAAAAAAGGAGGATTGGCAACAGATATTAGCTCAGGGCGAATCTTCCTCACACACAAAAAAAGAAAAAATTGTTCCAACCTGAGTTCATCTAACTCAGAACTCAGGGTGGAAACGTGGTAGGCATTTCTTGAAAATACTGTGAGGCAAATGAACAACCTGCTACCACCTCTGGAAAAGGTAACAGTTGAGTTAAATAAAGGAGTGCCTAATGCCTGGGAGGAAAAAACGAGAGAATTTCTTAGGGAAATTAGGCCATTCAAAAACACCAAGGTATGTTGGGGAATTGAGAAAGCCATCCATGTGCAGGCCAAGTTGCATGCTTAGAAAAGACCTGAGAAGGCCCTTGCACTGCTGGCTGATCTCTAGGTTCAGCACAAGCAGGAAGTGAAGGCTAAGACAGCTTTCAAGTGGCCTAGCTAAGCACTGCAAGTGCCCTCCCAACGCGGCCAATCTGCAAATCCTGGGAGGATTTTTTCTTTTCTTTTTCTTTTTTTTTTTTAAGATTTTTTTATTTTTTCCTTTTTCTCCCCAAAGCCCCCCCAGTTCATAGTTGTATATTCTTCGTTGTGGGTCCTTCTAGTTGTGGCATGTGGGACGCTGCCTCAGCGTGGCTTGATGAGCAGTGCCATGTCCGCGTCCAGGATTCGAACCAACGAAACACTGGGCCGCCTGCAGCGGAGCACGCGAACTTAACCACTCAGCCACGGGGCCAGCCCCCTTCTTTTTCTTTTTTTAATTTTAATTCTCTTTTATTGATTTTTTGGCCACTGGCATTCAAGGAAATCTCTGTCAACACTAACTGAACACAAGCAAAAGGAAGAGACTATGTTAAGCCAAAGAATTGAGACTTTACAAAAAAACAGTTTAGAAAGTCACTAAAAAGCCCTGATGGTCTAGAGGTTAAGGTTCGGCGCTCTCACCACTTCAGTGGCCTGGGTTTGCTTCCCGGTTGCAGAACCACACCATCTGTCTGTGAGTTGCCATGCTTTGGTGGTGGCTCACATAGAAAAACTAGAAGGACCTACAACTAGGATATACAACCATGCACTGGGGCTTTGGGGAGAAGAGAAAAAAAAGGTTAGCAACAGATGTTATCTCAGGGTGAATCTTTCCCTGCAAACCCCCCCCCCCAAAACAAACAAAAAAAACTGCTATAGCCCACAACAAGCAACAAAAACAAATCCTTAGGCATGAAGAATCTGATTTCAAGAATTACCACATTATAATATTCAAAATGTTCAGTTTTCAACAAAAACACCTAAAAAGCATGCGAAGAAACAAAAGAGCTATAATGGTACACTAGAAAGTATTTAATATAAAAGAGAGCAAGGGGCCAGCCCCAGTGGCCTAGTGGTTGAGTTCAGCACGCTCCGCTTCAGCAGCCTGGGTTCGGTTCCAGGGTGCAGACCTACACTGCTCTGTTAGTGGCCATGCTGTGCTGGTGTCCCACATACTGAAAAACAGAGGAGGATTGGCATGGATGTTAGGTGAATCTTCCTCAGCAAAAAAAATGTATGATTGCTGGAGTAATAGAGGGGAAAAAAATAAGAAAACATGCAAAATGGCAGACATAAATCCTTATCAGTAATTATATTAAGTGGATTAAGTACTCCAGTAAACAAGCAGAATAGACTAAAAAAACATGATCCAACTGTATGTTGTCTGCAAGTGACACACTTTAGATTCAAAGACACAAATAGGTTGAAAGTAAAAAGGTGGCAAACGATACACCATGCACACAGTCACCAAAAGAAACCTGAAGTGGCTATTGTGATATCACACAAAATAGATTTGAGACAAAAATTATTACTAGATATAAAGATGGACATTTTTAGATGAAAAAGTATCAAATCCATCAGCAAGACATAATTATAAACATGTGCAATTAACAACAGAGCCGCAAATACATGATGCAAAAACTGACAGAATTAAAGGGAGAAATAGACAATAACAGTTGGAGACTTCAGTACCCCATTTTAATAATAGAACAACTAGCAGAAGATCAACAGGAAATGGAAGGCTTGAATAACACCAGAAGCCAAGTAGACCTAACAGACACTTATAAGACACTCCACACAACAACAGTAGAACACCCAAGTCTCAATAAATTTAAAAGGATTGAAGTCATACAAAATACATTCTCCAACCACTATGGAATGAAATTAGAAATCAATAGCAGAAGGACATTTGAGACATTCGCAAATATGTGGAAATTGGACAGCACACTCCTAAATAACCAGTGTATCAAAGAAGAAATCACAAGGGAAGTGAGAAAATACTTTGGGGTGAACGAAAACAAATAACATACCAGACATATGGGATGCAGACAAGCTGAGTAGTGCTTACAGGAAATGTATAGTGGTACCTGCCTATATTAAAAAATAAGAAAGATCTTAATAGCCTGATCTTCCACCTCAAGAAAGTTGAAAAAGAAGTGAAATCTAAACTCAAAATAAATGGAAGGAAATAATAGAGTGCAGGTAAATTAAATAGGGAATTAAAAAACAATAGAAAAAATTAACAGCTGAAAGAAAACAACTGATTGCCATCACAGAACTCTTACTTAATGAAAATATTTTTCAGGCATGACAGTGCATTAAAGGCATCTTATGTGTCTTGGAAATGATCATTGATTTTGTCACCAGCAACCTGGTACTGAAGTAAAAACTAAAGGGTGTTCTTTAGGAAGAAAATGAGACCAAATGGCATCTCAGAGATGTAGGAAAGAATAAAAAGGGGCTGCCCGGTGGCACAGCGGTTAAGTGTGCACGTTCCACTTCTCGGCAGCCTGGGGTTCGCCGGTTCGGATCCTGGGTGCAACATGGCACCGTTTGGCAAGCCATGCTGTGGCAGGCGTCCCACATATAAAGTAGAGGAAGATGGGCACGGATATGAGCTCAGGGCCAGTCTTCCTCAGCAAAAGGAGGAGGATTGGCAGCAGATGATAGCTCAGGGCTAATCTTCCTCAAAAAAATAAAAAAATAAAATAAAGAGCAATGGCAAATATAAACGTATCAGAAAAGATAAATAATCACTACAAAACAATAACAATGTTTTGTAGGGGTCTAAAATTTATATGAAATTAAAATCCTCAAGAATAGCACATATAGCACAGATGAAAGAAGGGTAAAAGTAGTTAGTGGGTTCTAAGATCCTTTGCTTGTCTGGGAGGTAGCAAAAATTCTAATATTAGACTTTGATAAGTAAAGTATAGTATTAAATTCAAAAAAACATATTCTATCATTGGATGGACTGGTCTATAAATGTCAGTGAGGTTGAGCTGGTTGATAGGGTTGTCAGGTCTTCTACAACTTTACTGATTTTTCTGTCTAGTTGTTAATTAAAATGTTGAAGTCTCAAACTATAACTGTGAATTTGTTTATGTCCACTCTCAGTCCTTTCAGTTTCTAGCACCTCTGTTGTAAGGTACATACATATTTAGAATTATTACACTTCTTGGTGAATTGAACCCTTCATCAGTATGTAATGTCCCTCTTTATCCTTGGTGATATTCCTTATTCTAAAGCCAACTTTTATATTAACGTAGATACTCAGCTTTCTTTTGATCAGTGTTTGCGCAGTGTATTTTTTCCGTTCTTTTCCTTTTAATTATCTATGTTTTTTCTATTTGAAGTGAGTTTCTTGTAGATTGATTATAATTGCTTTTATCCAATCTGACAATCTGTCTTTTAATTAGTTTATTTAGACCACTTACATTTAACGTGAATATTGGGCTTAAATATATAATCTTGCTAGTTGTTTTTTATTTGTTCCCTCTGTTCTTTCCCCTCTTTTTCTGCCTCCTTTAGAATTAACTGAATATTTTTATGAATCCACTTTATCTCCATTAAAAATTTTGTTTAGTTGTTGCACAAAGGCTTACAATATACATCTTGAATTAACCATAATCTACCTTCAAAAAAATTATACTATAAAACTCCTAAAAGAAAATATAGGCAATACACTCCTTGACATCAGTCTTAGAAGGATCTTTTCGAATACAATGTCTACTCAGACAAGGGAAACAAAAGAAAAAATAAACAAGTGGGACTTCATCAGACAAAGGGCTTCTGCAAAGCAAAGGAAACCAGGAATAAAACGAAAAGACAATCCACCAACTGGGAGAAAATATTTGCAAATCATATATCCAACAAGGGGTTAATCTCCAAAATATATAAAGAACTCACACAACTCAACAACAAAAAAACAAACAACCCAATCAAATAATTGGCAGAGGATATGAAGAGACATGTTTCCAAAGAAGATATACAGATGGCCAATAGGCATATGAAAAGATGTTCAACATCACTAATCATCAGGGAAATGCAAATCAAAACTACACTAAGATATCACCTTACACCTGTTAGAATGGCTATAATCACCAAGACAAAAAATAACAAATGTTGGAGAGGATGTAGAGAAAAAGGAACCCTCATACACTTCTGGTGGGAATGCAAACTGGTGCAGCCACTATGGAAAACAGTATGCAGATTTGTCAAAAAATTAAAAATAGAACTACCATATGACCCAGCTATCCCACTACTGGGAATTTATCCAAAGAACTTGAAATCAACAATACAAAGAGGTTCATTGCAGCATTGTTCACAATAGCCAAGACGTGGAAGCAACCCAAGTGTCCATCAACTGATGATTGGATAAAGCAGATGTGGTGGATATATATACGATGGAATACTACTCAGCTATAAAAAAAGACAAAGTCGTCCCATTTGCAACAACATGGGTGGACCTTGAAGATATTATGTTAAGTGAAATAAGCCAGACAGAGAAAGACAGTGTGTAATTTCTCTCATATGTGGAAGATAAACTAACATACGGACAAAAAGAACAGTTTAGTGTTTTACCAGAGGGGAGAGGGGTTGGAGGGTGGGCACAATGAGGTGAAGGGGCACATTTATATGCTGACTGACAAAAAATAATGTACACCTGAAATTTCACAATGTTATAAACTATTATGACCTCAATAAAAAAAATTATATAGATTCACATACAGTTTCAGCACCTAACAACAGCACCCTTCTAATTCTTCTCTCTCATCTTTTCTGTGATTCTTTTCATATTACTTTTATATTTGAAATAAAACCATAATTCATCGCTACTATATTTATTTTTGAAAGTCAATTATCCTGTAGAGAGGCGAAAAATGAGAGAAAGAATGTGATTCTATTTATTTTCATTTTAACCATTTCCAAGATCTTCATTTATTTAATTTATTTTTTCCTTTTTATTTTATTTTATTATTATTATTATTTTTTTTTTTTGAGGAAGATTAGCCCTGAGCTAACATTTGCTGCCAATCCTCCTCTTTTTGCTGAGGAAGACTGGCCCTGAGCTAACATCTGTGCCCACCTTCCTCCACTTTATATGTGGGACGTCTGCCACAGCATGGCTTGCCAAGCGGTGCCACGTCCATACCCAGGATCCAAACCAGCAAACCCCGGGCTGCCCAAGTGGAACATGCAAACTTAACCACTGTGCCACTGGGCCGGCCCCTTCATTTATTTTGTATTCTCTGATATCATATTCCTCTTGCTTGGAGAACTTCAACATTTCTTATAGTACAGGACTGCTGGTACTGAATTCTGTCAGCTTTTGTTTTTTAAAAAATTATTTATTTTGTCTTCATTTTTGAAGGATATTTCTTTGGGTGCAGAGTTCTGGGATTACAGTTTTCTTTCAGCACTTTAAAAGTGTCACTCCATTGTCTTCTGGTTTGCACAGTTTCCAACAAGAAGCCAGGTGTGTAATTCTTGTCTTTGTTCCTGTGCATTTAATGTCTTCTTTCTCTTGCTGTCTTTCAACATTTTCTGTGTAATTTTGGTTTTCAGTACTTGGATTAGTGTGCAGGCTAGGTTGGTGGAAGGCTTTTCTCAATGTTTCTGCTCCACTCCCAGCTTGCAGCCTTCCCTGCGTGCCTGAGCCCGAGGAAGGGTCTCTAAGCACAGTTTTGCCCTTCCGCCAGGCGAAACCTGCTGTTCCTGGATTCTTGGGGCTTGCTGGCCTACGAGTGGGGGCTGGTGAGGGTTTTCTGCTGTCTAGGTCCAGCCTTTGTCCTAAGCAGGCCCTGTGTCCTGGGTCACGGAGGAGCTGGGCTTTCTCAGTGATCCTGTCTCTCACTGAGTAGCCAAGCTCTGCCCGTATCTCTGGCAGGTTCTTTGCAGGAGAGAATTTCCTGCCTCTCCTCTAGGAGGAGAGTTTTGCTTTGGCTTTTTTACCTTTATCTCAGTCACGGTGGTCTTCACCTGTTCCCTGGGAGCCACAAGATTTGCTGCCCTTCTCCGCACGGCTTTTGTCTATAAGGAAGAAAGGTATGGGCAGAGCTTCATGCCTTCTGGCAGTGGTGGCCGCTCCCTTTTCCAGGCCTGCCTCATGGATAGAGGTTTTGGTTTCCTGCCTGGCCTCCTGCCTTTCTCCAGCACCTGGGAAAGTCTGTGGAGAAGACCCTGCTAGTGGGTGCAAATTCCCATTGAGCCTGCAGCTCCTAGGGATCCTGTACTTTATGCTAGCTCATGTGAAGCCTTTGACAACTTGTTAAGAATTTTAGCTGAATTCATCGCACCCCCTTGCATGGCATCTGATGTCTCCCCTTCCAGCTCTGCCACAGGTCAGCTACTGCTCATCCCTGTCTCTGTTTGGGAAGGAAGGCCTGTCTTTCTTCCGAGGGCTTGGCTACCCTGAGACCTTGGCTCTCTGAGAGGTTCAAGGAAAGTTAGGATTGTGTAGTTTATCCAGTTTTTTCTTGTTAGTGTGGAAACAATGTTCTTTGCAATTTGTTTACGTCCTAGGCGGACATGGAATCAGTATAGCCTCCAATTAACATTTTCTAACTTGTTAGAAAAACAGTGGGAATGATTTAAAGAGAGATTTTCTTTTCAACTGTGTGCCTATTTTGTTCCTATTTTACTCTTCTTCAACAGAATTGTTAATATGTTTACTTACCATTTCTTCTAGCCCCTTGCCAGTCAAAAGTCTTTCCCAGTCTTTATGGTCACCTTCCACGCCTTCAAAGACACTTCCCCAATGTGTATCTCAAAAGACCAAGAAAATAAGAATTCGATCTGACATCTTGTTGCGTTTAACTCAGCATCTTTATTCAAGAGCTTTCATCTTGAAGGACGCTTCAAACCTGGCTGCTCTGCCTTGGCTTGGCGAACGCTCTGACAAAGGGGGTGGCTTTCGTTCAGCAGGAGCATCAGTAGCAGATCTCACCGGGGACATTTTCCCCCAAAGAAGAAGAGAAAGAAGAGAAACTGGTAAAATCATTTCAAAGATATCCGATTAAAAATATTATTTTAAATGGCTGTTGTTACTTTCTCACTGAATTACAGAACACTTTGTTGGTTGGATAATTCAAAATTAGGATAGTAAAAACAAAATCAAGCTACCCTCTTAGAATCACTCTGATTTTTTCTTTTTATCGATGAGAATAGACCGTGAACTGCTAAACTTAACAAGCTTTTCTTGAATGTTTTATAAAGGCAAATAATGGGCCTGTTTCTTATACTTTTGTATGAAAAGGTATCTATGACATTTAAGATAAAATATTGGATAATTAAAATACAATTGAAATATTTTTAATATATGGAGTTTGAAATAACAAGGCAATTATAAGAATTTTTCAAGTAAAAGGTGGTAGAAATCAAATTTATTTTAAACATGGTGCTAACTGGTTAGTAATTTTGCATACACTGTATCTACTTCTGTATGCGCTTAATTGCCTGATCATAATAGACAATATATACTTGCGTATACATTGGATTTAATAAAATAACTTTGCTCTCTTATTTTTTTTTCTTCTGTGGAGACTTCCTGTTTTTCACTGTAATACCCCAGATCACCCAGGAATGGGTGCATTCCCAGGGATAAAGCAATAGTTTTGGGCTTCTTGATTAAAAATAGTACTTGCACACGTTACCATTGCTTAGCCAATAGCAAGGCTTTATGGAACCACAGAAAGTTCTTGCTTAAGAATCATATCTAAGATTAAATCCTCGCTTTGCTATTTATTAGCTCTGTGCCTTTGGACAAGTTGTTTAAATTCTCTGGGTCTATTGCTTTATCTATAAAATGAATTATTATCTATCTGCTGGACTATCAAAATATAGCAAAAATTTCTTAGGCTTCCGCCCTTGGAGGCATAATAAGGTGGAAAATAATGAGCCTATAGTCATTTTGTGGCTGGTCTTGCATCAACTCTAAGGTTGGAACCCACGTGTGACATCCTTCGGCTCTACACCCACAGTCAGTGCTCCTGAAGACCACGAGAGAGAAGGGTCTCATAAACTCTAGCTCAGAGCCATGAGCCACCAGGTTTAGGAGATGCTGCTTTTCATCCTGACCCGTGTCATTTTCACAGCTGCTGCCGCCACAGCAACGCCACAGCAATCGCCACTATGATTGTTGCTCTTGTCTATATTCCTTGTCCTTGTTTCCTCTGAGAACTCTTAAATATTCTGATCCACACAGATGTTCACCTTATGACTCAGAAGAAGAGAATGGGCTCTTTCTCCCTAGAAACCCAGAAAGCCCCTTGTACTCACGGTTTTGCTTTTTAGCCTATATAATCCTGCTCTTTCTCCAGGCGGTGCTGGGGTGATACTCCGTGACCCATATTTGATGATGCTCACTTGCTGCCACGTATAGTGCTGGGTACTAGTGGGGAACAGGGACGACTAAGAGACAGCTCCTGCTCTTCAGAAACCACTAGCCCAGTGGTGTCCCCTCCAGTCTTGCGGACCATACCCTATTTCATTAAGTTCATTCCCCCAAATCAACCTGGGCACTCATCTTCTTCTCTTTTCCTCTTTTATGCTACTCCCACTTCAACCCTTCAATCCCTTTTCCCTCTGCTTCTCCCTTCCACATCTCAAACATGGCTTTTCTCTTTTTAGCTTGAGCGACGGAGTGGCTGGAGTTACCAATAATCAAGATGGGGAACCCAGAAAGAGGAACAAATCAGAACCATCCTTCCTAAACCAGCAGAGATTTAGGAAATGTCCAGCCCTGCTCCTGTTATCCATTTTTTGTTTTCCTTCAACATAAGCCACTTGCAACAGTATTTTATATAATTTATGAAGTTAAAAAAAATCAGTCAATCAAGATTGTTTGCCCTTCAACTTGGGAGCCGGAAAGATGGGCTAAACTAAGTTCTTCATAGCTCATTGTTTGCCGCTGGGCAAAATTTATTCTCCTCTCAGAAGGAAGTTGAGAACCTGTTGGGTCAGGCATGCTCCTAAAAATTTTGAAGGCAGTGGCACATTTAATCCTCACAGCTGTATGATACAGGCATGATTATTAACCTGTTTTTTTTAGGCTAAAGTGAAAAACACAGGCTGAGAAAGAGTAAACGCTTTGCCAAGGTCCTAGGGTTAGGAAGCGTCAGAGAAAGTTCCATGCTTTTAACCAGTGGTTAACATGCTGCACATATTTATGAATGTATGCAAACAGCGTACAAAAAGCCCAGACGCTAAGCACAGAAAAGGCAAGATTTGAGTGATGTCCATGTGATAGCTGGTTCGTCACTACACCAATAACTGACATAAGTGCAGAATCTTGAGTATTAGCTTCATTGAATTTTCCAGCTCTTGAATCTTCATGCTCTATGTGCATGTTAACTAAATTCCTTACAATAACAACAGCAGAAATCAGACAGTCTGGAGTTCATTGATTCACCAGTACGATTACAACAAAGCTCCTTGAGGCCAGGGACCTTGCCCTCTTCATCTTTATATTCCCTACAGTACAACAGACTTCAGGTAAGCTTCTAATTGAAAAACCTCCCTGTAATGAAAGATTCCCCAAATCCAGATGATGCGCATTTACTTCAAGCAATATTTACTAGAGCAATGCTCCATTATCGTAAAAAAATTAGGAGAGCACCTTGGTCTACTTCTCTTCCACCACTATTGTTGCAGTTGTATCATCATCATCGTCATATTACCATCATCATCATCATCACAGCAACTACCATTTATCAAGTGCTTACTGTATGCCAGTGATTTACATGCAACAACTCATTTAATCTTCACAGCAATACAATGAGAGAGGTTGGCCTGGTGGCGTAGTGGTTAAATTTGTATGCTCCTCTTTGGCAGCCAGGGGTTTGCTGGTTTGGATCCCAGGCATAGACCTACACACCGCTCATCAAGCCATGCTGTGGTGCATCCCACATACAAAATAGAGGAAGATAGGCAATAGATGTTAGCTGAGGGCCAATCTTCCTCGCCAGAAAAAAAAGTAAAAGAAAAAAGACATTATTACAATCCCTACGCTACTTTTGAGGAAACTGGAGCTCAAAATGGTTAAGAAACTTATCAAAGCTCGCAATAAAAATGGTGGAGCTGGAATTCAAAATCACATTTGACTCCATTCATTCACCCTTTCAAAAGTATCTATTGAGCACCTATACATTCCAGACACTGTTTCAGGAACTGGGTTCAAAATTCAAAAAGTATGAAAGGGTATGCAGCATAAAGCCACTTCTCATCTCATTCTTCCCCCAGCCCACGATTGTACCACCATCCATTTCTCCTCTAAGCAACCAATGTTACCAGTTTCTTGGGACCCATAACTTCAGGTGGGAATTTCCCTTTTAGGTCAAACCTTGGCATGATCAATTTTTCCCACCTCTCCAATTATCCCAGGCTTCTTTGATGAGCTGATTTTAAATAATTCAGTATTTCAAGCCCATTTCACAGCTCGGGAAAAAAAGTGCCCCTGGGAAGCCGGATTATGTTTATCCGAGATGAGGTCATTGCCAAGCAGGAGAGTGAGTTCTTCCTAGGTTGCTGCCTAAGAGTTTGGCTGCAAATCCACAAATTTGGATTATATGTCAAAATATCACTTCTGATATTATAACCCCTGTTAAAATTATTATAGGGTACATTACTGGCTTTCATCCTTTCGTCATTAAAGAAATTTACATAACAGCTTTATTGAGATATAATTCACACCACGTAATTCACCCATTTAAAGTTCTGAGTTTTTTTTAGCATATTCATAAAGTTGGGTAACCATCACCACAATAACTTTTAGAACATTTTCATTACCTCAAAAAGAGACTCTGTACCCATCAGTGTCACCCTCCATTTACCCCCAACTTCCTTAGCCCTAGGCAACCACTAATCTACCTTCCGTCTCTATAGATTTGCCTATTCTGGACATTTTATATAAATGGCATCGTTTAATAGGCGGTCTTTTGTGTCTGGCTTCTTTCACTTAGCAAAATTTTTTCAAAGTTCATCCATCTTCTAGCATGTGTCAGTACTTTCCCTTTTATTCCTTTAAATTCCTTTTTATTACCAAATAATGTTCCATTGCTTGGATGTACCACATTTGATTTATCCATTTATCAGTTGACGGACATTTGGGTTGTTTCCACTTTTTGGTTGTTACGAATAATTCTGCTAAGGACACTTGTGTACAAGTTTTTGTGTGGACAATGTTTTCATTTCTTGGGTTTATACCCACGAGTGGAATTACTGGCTCATATGGTAACTTTATGTTTAACCTTTTCAGGAACTGCCAGGTTTTCCAAAGCAGCTGCTTCATTTTTCACTGCCACCAGCAATGTATGAGGGTTCTAAATTTCCATATCCTTACCAACATTTGTCTTTTTCTGTTTTGCTTTTTTTTTTTTTTAAATTATTATAGCTATCTTAGTGGGTGTGATGTGGTATCTTATTGTGGTTTTGATTTGCATTTCCCTGATGACTAATGATGTTGAACATCTCTTCATGTACTTATTGGTCATTTGTACATCTTCTTTGGAGAAATGTCTATTGAGAGCTTTTGTCCATTTAAAAAATTGGGTTCTCTTGTGTTACTATTATTGAGTTCTCGTGACTTTTTTAATTGAGAAAATAGATATCATAAGTGCCACCTAAAGCTGCACGGTCAGTAAAAGTCACCCACATTACGGCGCTATGTAAAGTACACGGTAGCACGCAAAACGTGGACATCGCTGCAGCGACGTCACGGTGACGACTGCCCCTGTGTTCCAGAGCTCTGATCCCATTCATGACACGGACGAGACAATTCTACTTGATTGTATCAGCATTTTCCAAGTTAGTAAAGCCCTAAAACACTAATTAGTTAGATTTTGTCAAATTTTAAAGAAAATTTTATTTGATATGTGATTTAATAACTGATATAGTCATTCCAGCAGTTGAAGAGAATAAAACTTTTAGTGTAAGTAAAAACAGAACCAAATCGTTATAATAAAATCCATTGATGCTTTCAAGCTATAGCTAACTTGAAGTTTTACCTCTATGTATATTTAGTTATTGAAAACAAGTTGCAAAAATTTTACCTAAGTTCCTACTAGATAAATTAGAGGTGAGAACCACCTTCTCTTCTTACAAAGTTTGGTCTCACGCACAATAGCAGTGACTAAAATAAATGGTGCCAAATTTTTGCAGACAGTCTTGTTTAATTCAGAATATAATTAAAATCTCATGTAGCTTTATTGGTTTTAGTATCCAGCAGAGAAAAAATATTGAAACTCCAAGAGATTTTGAATTAAATAGCTACAACAGTTTTGCTTTATTAGCTCTGACTGTGTGAAAAAAAATTATAAGGACAACTTTGGAAAAATCTAGTTCTTTTAGAGCCCCAAATGACTTTTAAAACAATAAAACAAACTATAAAACCTACACAAGTGATATTAAAAATTATGTAGTTCAATAAATGTGACATTCACAAATGTGGTTGTAATTTTTTTTTTTTAACTATAGCAAAATGAACACGGATCTGACGTTTGGATTTAGAAGAGGTAAGTGTTACACAGCTTAACAGAATTAAGTGCTTCAGTTTGCAGGGGAGGATTATGTAGCTGAGTTGAAATGTTACACATTGCAATGCTTTTAAGATCTCCATCCACCTCACAGGGTCTGTGGCTGAATCAAAGAGAAGGATGATGCTTCTTTTTCCTGTAGTAATGATTTTTTCTCTAGCATTCTAATATCTACTTTTGGAAAGTTGTACATTTAGATCTTTTTGGCTGGTGGCTGAGCCCTGCACAGCATAAACTATAAACCTACTCTTTTTGAAGATGGAGAATGAAGGCTGGCTAGTGATTTACTGTAAAGGCACTAAATGAATTGGAGTAATCATCTCAATTTCTCATTAGGTGGAAGGGGTCGGAAAAAGTAGAAAAACACAGATGAGAAGAAACATTTTGTGCAAAAATAATCATCACAGTTATCTGCTTAGTTCCCTGAGGTCCCAATCTTTGAAGACCCAAACATAACTTTTGAAGGCACCTTTGAGCTTCAGATAATAACTCTTTCTTTGTCCCCAAATCCTGCCCCTGTCCTTGGTACACAGAAGAGCACACTTTACTTTCATAGTCTCCCGGCCCCTGCCTGAATTCTCCGTCAGGCCACGTGATGAGGATTATGATCAGTGCAGAGGGCACAACATCGGACCAGACCACAGAGGGACCATCAATTTGCAACAGCCCTGCACAGATGGTGTCCAGGGGCAAGGCACTACCTGAACTCGTATGCAGACTTAATAATTAAAATAATTTTTACCTTAAAAAAATGAGACGGAGCTTTTATTTTCTAACATATAAAATCACACTTATTTTTTTAAGTTTTTACATTGAAAAATTTCAAACCTGTAGAGAAGGTGAAAGTAGTATGATGAATATCTGTATACTCTTCCCTTAAATTCACCAATGAATAAAATTCTAATTTGGTTCATCTCCCTCTTTATACAAACATGCGTGTGTGCCCATGTATATATATGTATGTATGTGTGTGTACTGAACTATTTAAAAGTAAGTTGCAGATATCATGACCCTTCACCCTTAAATACTTTAGCTTGCACCTCCCAAGAATAAGGATATTTTACCCACAATATCAATATCACACCTAACACAATGAACATTAATTTAATAATGCCATCTAACATACAATTCATATTCAGTTTTTGCCCTATTCTCTCATAAAATGTCTTTTATAGTTTTTTTTTTTTTAATCCAGAATCCAATCAATTGGGGTGATACAATGGAACCTGCGAAAATCCACATCCCCAACCAAACTCAACAGTTTTGGTGTCCACTGATGGTTTTTTCTTGAACGAATTACTACATTTTCTGATTCTATCAATCTTTCAACATTTGTTAGCTGGCATTCTTCCAGCTGTACCACCCACCATCCCTTTCTCTCTCTAAGTACCACTATGGACAGTAATACTACGCACTGTTATAATGCATAATGTGTTTTTGACGCTTAAATCACCCCAAATTTGGCTAGGGGAAGACCCTCCAAGGCAGTTCCTGTTTTCTTTCCGTGCTTTCTGGCACAAGATGCCTCCAGCTACTTTGTACTTTTCCCACCCCAGACCTCAGCCACTTCTTGAAGGATCTACTTATACTATGAATAGGTCATGCATCCAGAAGGTCCAGTTCTCCAAATACTCACAAAGTATACAGCACATTCTCTCTCCAGCTCCACCTCTCTCTTCACAGACGGCCAATGCTATTAATTTTTTCATGGATCCTTCCAGAGATAGCTTATATAACAGAGAAAGGCACAGCTAAATATTCCTACCCTCTCCCAATATTTTAAGTCAAAGGATAGCATATTACACTCGCTGTTTGTCTGTGCTTGTAGCTGTTGTCTGTCAGCAGATTCTGAAAGATGCCTATGACTCCAGCCCAAAAAGATTAGGAACCTTTAGGTTAAGTTCCAAATGTTTCAGATGAGAAAAGCTCAAGGAAGGTGATCTGACCAAAGCTGCACTGACAAAACTCACATGCCATTCGCTGGACTTGGCTATTTGCCCCTCTCTAGGCTTGTCGACAACTACTCATTTTTCAAACATCGCTTCTGTGTGGAGTCCTTTCCCTTCCTGAAAACCTCCCCTCCCCCAAGTAGGTGTTGTCCCCTCGTTATAAGGTTTCAGATCATGATGCACTTCTCCTTCCTAGCGCATACATAAGTCACTGTATTAAAATTTGTTTCCTGTCTCCGTGAGGACAGGAACTACATCTGTCTCGTTCACTGCTGGTACACAGTAGTTGCTCAACAAAAATGTGCGGAGTCAAACTCGAACTCAGGCCGTCTGGCTTCCAGTCCACTCTTCTTCCTACTACGGTCTCACCGCAGTCGGAGAAATAGTTCCAAGACGTAAATAAAAAAATCTCCTCTGTAGAAAAAGCCGGGAAGTCTTTTCATTTCCACGATTAATGGAGGACCTTAGCAGAAACCGCTCACCGCGAGGTGTGACAACCGCAGGAGGGCGTCAATCAAGAAAGTGCCCCCTTGCCCCGCAGGCGAGTGGAGCTGCACAGAGCCGAGGCCACACTGGGTAGCGTCAGGGCTTCAATAGAAAACACGTGCAAAACGGGAAAGCGGGGCTGCGCGCAGCTGCAACTCCCAGGACCCGGGACAGGGGACCTGGAGGAGTCCCCATCGGGTCTGAGATTACATGGCTTCTGCCTAGCGCCGTAGGATCCAGGTCTTCCCTTGATTCTTGCCCGAAGCGGCTTCTGCCAGCGTCCCCAGGGAAGTGGCCGAGTCTGGGGGCCCACAAATGAAATGGGCTGGAGCAGCCGGGAGTCTGGAGCACCTGAAATCTAGTCGTCCTTACCCCACTGGGACGCGGCCCAGAGCCGTGGATCTCTCCCCTTGGAGCTGCCCCGGGAACCCAGGGCACCCTCTCTCGCTAGGAGCTCGGGGACGCCCCGGGCAACAGCCAGTGCCACCGTTACTCCAGGGAGCTCGCCGGCCACGGAGGGTACTCTCAGGCCTGCGAAGGCGCGGCCCTGCCAGTGGCCTCCACGCCTGCCAGGTCCGATCCAGCTGCCCCTTGCCTGGGGCCGGCCGCCGCCCCCGGGCCCGGGCCTTGGACCAGCGCCCCGAGTGTCGGCAGAGACGCCTCCCCGCTGGGGCGAGGGCCGCTGGAGTCCGCCTCCCTGGCCGCTGCTTTCCTCGCGCCTCTTCCGACGGACGCGGCCCTGGGCTTCCTTCGAGGGCGTCCCGAGCCAGGGTGCCTGGAGCCCCGCGCGACGGCGGCGGCCCGGCCCCGGGGCGCGGGGTCCTCCGAGGCCTGGAGAGAACGCGTCCCAGGGGCGGGGAGCTCGGCCGGCGGGGGCGGGCCAAGGGTGGGGGCGGAGGCGGCTCCCGGGGCTCCGCGCCATTGGCCGCAGGGCCCGGCGGCAGGAAGGGGCCAGCGAGCGCGGCCCCACCCCGCGGCCGGCAGAGCCTATCGCCGGGAGCGCGGAGCGCGGATAAATGTAGCGCCGCGGCGCGGCCGGCAGCTCTCCGAGGGCCGGAGCGCGCGGAGCCATGCAGTACCCACACCCCGGGCCGGCGGCGGGCGCCGTGGGGGTGCCGCTGTACGCGCCCACGCCGCTGCTGCAGCCCGCGCACCCGACGCCCTTCTACATCGAGGACATCCTGGGCCGCGGGCCCGCCGCCCCCAGCCCCGCGCCCACGCTGCCGTCCCCCAACTCCTCCTTCACCAGCCTCGTGTCCTCCTACCGGACCCCGGTGTACGAGCCCACGCCGATCCACCCAGCCTTCTCGCACCACTCGGCCGCCGCGCTGGCCGCCGCCTACGGACCCGGCGGCTTCGGGGGCCCTCTCTACCCCTTCCCGCGGACGGTGAACGACTACACGCACGCCCTGCTCCGCCACGACCCCCTGGGTAAGGCGGCCGGGGTCATGGCGGGGCCGAGCCGGGGCGGCGGCGAGGAAGGCGCCACCCGGCAGGTGGCAGCGCCCAGGCGGCGGCGGGGGCGGAGGGGAGGCAATAGAAAGTTGCGGCAAAAGCGCTTGAAAAGCGGCTCTCGGGCGCGCGCGGGGCCAGGAGGCGCGGGCCCCGGCGGCGCGCGGCCGGCGCTGACCGCACGGTGACTCAGATTGGTTTCCCTACACCTTGCAGGCGTCGGGGCGCGCGGGCCCGGGCGAGACCTCGGGGCTGGCGGCCGAAGGCGGTCCTGGGGCGCGCGTGTCGCCCAGGGTGGGGCCCCCTTCGCTGGAGGGACGGGGAAGGGAGTGCCAAGGCGCCCGGGCCGGGCCCTGCGGGGCAGGGAGAGCTGCCGGCCCGGCGGGTTAAGGGGCTGGACCTGGTTCAACAAGCTTGTGCAGTGAAAGAGCCTGACCCTTTCCGTTCATACAGGAAATCTTGAGTTCTCGATAGGAGTAAATCTGGTTTCAGAAGCTGTTAAGTGTTTTCCTGGCTGCATGAAGCAGACCCTTCCCCCGGAGTAGTGCACGCTGCTGATTATTTTATCGACATCCTCAATACAGACAAATTCAGGAAACACTCGACTTCTGATAGCCGGGATCCGTTTTTCTGATATTGTTCATTTCCTCTGTGTGGGATGTGACTTTATGGCAGCTAAAATAACCGGTTGCTTCCTTTTTTTTTTTTTTTTTTGGGGCTTTTTTTCCCCCTTTTGAGCCCTGCCGTAAGAAAAATCTCGAAAAAAAAAAAAAAAAAAAACAATGCCAGCTTTCAAAGCGTTTAGGGGCAGGCCTGCAGACCCACTGAAGGACAGACGGACCGACGCGTCTTTGGAGTAGGAAGCGCAGCGCGGACTCGCTGGGCATATAGAATTTTCAGGACTTGTCCCCCTCAGTGTTGTCCCACTCAGTGCTTGGCCTAAGAAGTAAGCCACCCGTGATTGGCGCTCGGGGTGACCCTTGGCGCCCCCCCGCATCTGAAGCCCCCGGGTAAATAAGGAAACGGGGCTCCTGGCCTTGGACGACCAGGGTTTTAAATCGACTTCGTTATTTGTCTCTTCTGTAGGGACTCTGGAGACAAGTAACATTTTAATTAACATTTTAATGCCATCATTATTATGGTGCGGCCTCTAGGTCAGTCCTCCGCCCTCTTTCTCATCGTTAGAGAGACTTGGAGCGGATTATATTTTTGTTCTTTTTAAAACAGTTGTTGGATTGTAGTTTTGCTTCCAGCCTTCAGGGTTTGGTGGGCGGCCCGGCGTGGCACTGTCCTCCCGCTGCGGCCGGCGCGGGACCCTCCGCCGGGCCGGGCGCGGGGTGAGCGTTTTCACAGCGCGCGCCCTGGGTTTCCTTGGGTTACTGCTGGGACTGCGCAGGAGGAAGCAAAGGGTTTTTCGAGATAGACCAACAGGAAACACATTGACGGAAATGTTGCCATAGCCCACGGGGTGGCTTTAACTGGCGGCCCTCGCAGGCCGGGTGTGAAATCAGAGGAGGCCGCGGCGCCCTCGAGCCAGGATTGGAAGCTCCCCGCGCCGCCTAAGGCCGGCGCCCGGGCCCCGGGGCTCCGCGCGCAGCCAGGCTCCGCCGCCGGCCTGGGTAGCGGAAAGTGCGGGTCACCAAGGGAGAGGACCTAGAGGTGGAAAAAGTTGTGTATAAATTCGAGAGCGATTTAGGTTAAAGAGGGCCCTGGTATTTTAAGCTCAGCCTATAGTGGATGTTCCTTTGGAGATCAAAAGATTTGTATGTTTGTGTCTAGCTATGGATATGATGGTTGGGGTGTGCGTGTGTGTACGCGAGTGTACAAGGGTAGTCTATGCGTATGCAGTGTAGGTGTGTGACGTCGGGTATTTCTGTGTCTCTGGGCCTGTGTGTGTATTGGTGGGAGCGTGTTGGGGTCATGTGTCGGTGGGTGTATGTGAACATGTCTGGTTGGATGTCCTCCTGCGTCCCCTCCCCCTCTTTGTTCACCCCCTGGGCCAGGGCGCTCCAGGACCTTCACTAATCCCTGCTCTTGCTGCCCGCAGGCAAACCCCTGCTCTGGAGCCCCTTCTTGCAGAGGCCTCTGCATAAAAGGAAAGGCGGCCAGGTGAGGTTCTCCAACGACCAGACCATCGAGCTGGAGAAGAAGTTCGAGACCCAGAAATACCTCTCCCCACCCGAGAGGAAGCGTCTGGCCAAGATGCTGCAGCTTAGCGAGAGACAGGTGAGCGCACCCGCGGACCCGGAACAGGCTCCTGGGGAGGGGGTCGCGGGGCGGAAGAAAGTCGTGGAGCCACGGTGCGCCTTGGGCGCGTCGCGCCGCGCTGTCCAACACCTGGAGTGCTGGGCTGTGTGGCAGCCCGGGATCCGCTTCCCCCCTCCTCCCCAGGTCCCTGGGATTCTGGGCTTGTGGCAAGTTTTCTTTCTCTCTTTCCTGTAGGTCAAAACCTGGTTCCAGAATCGACGCGCTAAGTGGAGAAGACTAAAACAGGTATGGACATGGTTTTGTTTCTATGGAAATAAATATTTTTATCATGTTATCTCAATGCGAGGCCTGTTATAGGTTGTATGCAAAAGTCATTTGAGAGTCTATTTAACCTCTTCACCTTGATTAAAAAGGCAAATAGTCCTGCTGAAATTCAGGATGAGTTGCTCAGGCGGCAGTAATGCTAAAAGCACCTAATGCAGTTCCTATATCAATTATGCTTGGGTTTTCACACACTGGCTAGTAAAACTCCCGGCTAATTGTTTTATAAACCCCATATGTTGTTTATCTAATTAACGCAGGAAAGATAAAGTAATTGACAGTAAATGACTTAAGCAGTTATCTTTGGGAGAAAATTGTTTCTTTTATTTACACAGCCATAATAAAACCAGGCAGAGCTCAAGGGTAAATATAAGGAAATAAACACCTTTAGGTCTTGTTTGCACTGTTTTTAAAGAAGAATTAAATATCAAAGAGTTTAAAAATTATTTTTCCTCTAATGCCAGCTCATAAAATGAATATAAAAACATGTAAGAGAATATCCAAGCCTGTTTGGAAAGTAGCTTCAATTTTCTAACAGTCTTTCTTCCAATGACCTTGTTACGCAATAAGCGATAAAAAGTAAAGGGTAATTCAGTTTTTAAAGAAGCTGTATTGACTTAAAGCTAAAGATTTGTTTTTGATGTCCTAGTCTGGATATCTTCTCCAGAGTTATCTGACAATTGCTGAATTGTTCATTTGCCATTGTATATACAGTTTATAATAAATAAAATATTTTTGAAATAATAATACGAGTAGGGAAATTGGAAGCACTGTGCGTTTTCAAATTTAGTGATCATAACTTTTTCATTAAAAACAAGATGGTGTCACAGAGAACCTTTTGAAACAGAAAATAAAATTCCCATAATTTCATTATTCTAATATAATTTAAAAATTTTCAGATTCCCTTTCAGTCTCTGATCTTGCACATCTATTTGCTAAATACTTGCAAGCCTGGTGAATTTATTACTCTACTCTTACTTAAAAAAAAAACTTTAGCAGTATACCACAATATTTCTATATAGTGTTTATGTCCGTTTTAGTCAGACATAGGATTAAAAGTTCCCTAATGTACTTCATTCTCAGGCAAAGGCTTGACTGCAGTTTTCCAAGGACTTTTAAAATAGTGGTTCCTATGTAAGATGGGAATATTTTCTAGAGATTTCCCCCAGATTTTAAGTAAATTGTTGGTAGTTTTCTCCCTTTTCAGTTGGCAACATTCTTCCAGTTCTGCATTTTTTTTCTTTTGCCGTGATTTTGTAACTTGGTACTCATATTTATGTGTATATGTTTATAAACTTACTCCAGAAAATCAATGAAAAAGCATTCGATCTAATCATTTTGAAACTTTATCCTTAATTCACTATTTAGCATTAATATTTTTTAAGTGTCTAGAAGACCCTGTTAATTGGCAAGGTTTAAATACTGAAGAATGAAGACTATATCTGTAGTGATCTGCTTTCTTTTTCCCCCTAAACTTTTAAGACTCTGGAGACCATGGGTCTGGGCTGGAGCTAAGTGTCCATTTGACATAATACATTTACAGTTATATTTGTGACTGGTTTTTCTTATCTGGCAAGAGTATAATTTTTCTCTGATAAGACAGGAACTTTACTTCTGCCAGAGTGAGAAAGAAGCACAAGTGTATATTTTCTGAATAAAAACATGATGGTTGAAAGCAACTAATAAACAAAAAGTTACAAAGATAGTAGAGGATGCAAAGACGTTTTAATTTGTCTCTCCCCTCTCCATATTTCCTGATCCTGCCAATCTCCATTTTCATCCTCTTCATTCAGGAGAACCCTCAAAGCAATAAAAAAGAAGAACTGGAAAGTTTGGACAATGCCTGCGACCAGAGGCAAGACTTGCCCAGTGAACAGAATGAAGGTGCTTTGGATAGCTCTCAATGCCCGCCCTCCCCTCGCTCCCAGGAAGACCTTGAATCAGAGATTTCAGAGGATTCCGATCAGGAAGTGGACATCGAGGGTGATAAAGGCTATTTTAATGCTGGATGATGACCGCCAAAGTTGGCACGTTCAGAAAACTGGACTTGGGAATAACATTTGCTACAGAAAATCTCCATAGATGAACTGGAAAACCATATGAGAAAGGGAATCAATTTTCTGCTATTCTGGAAACCGAAAATATTTGGTGCACTGGCTAAATAACAAACTCACATTGAAAGCTGAATTTTGACTTAAAAAATAGTTTATGTACTGATTTTAGGTTGTATGATAAAGGGACGCCGCTGATTAAATTCACCCCCCTTTTTAAAAAAGCAAATTGTTTTTCTATTTATAAAAAGTAATTGTGAACTTTCTTGTTAAAATTTTAAGTTATAACTTTAAAGATTTTAATAGAATCTTTTTGAATGACTTTTCTATAATCTGTATCTACATCCCACTTAGGGGAAAAGCAAAGGGGCACCCCAAATCCAGAGCTATGCCTTGGAACGGGGACCCACATTTCATGCAGCCTTGGAAAATTTTAAAAGGCAACATTCTTTTATATTACATTCTTATACTGCTGCCTTAAATCCAAACCCTTCTCGGAGCTCTTGTCTTGGGATGTGCGGGTTCTTTTTGTCCGAGAGATCAAGTTGATAATCTTACATGCTTGTTGTGCACTGTCACTTAGTACCTGTTTGACCAAGGTGTTAAGTACAGTCCAATTCAAGCAGGGAAACTGACTCATCGGTGACTAAAATTAAGCACAGATGAACTAGAAGTAGCAGGTTAATTAAATGTAAGTAGATTGTAGATATTGTGTTTATCAAACAGTGTTTATAATGTGTATATATATAATTGTTCACTGTAAAAAACATGGCCAAAATGTTTTTTTTTTTTTTGAATGAGTAACTTGTCTATAAAATAAATCCGTCGGTGGGACGAACGACCTCGTCGGAACTCTCATTCTTTGATTAAAACAAACCCACAGCTTTGCTTCCAGCGCCTCGGGGCGCCTGGCGGGGTGTCTCGCTGGGGCTCCTGCAGCGGAGGCCCTGGGAGCGCGGTTCCGAGCGGCTGCCGGCGGGCTCGCACGTGGATGGGGGATTCGGGCCTTTCCGGGCGTTTGCCGCGGGCCGGGCGTGTGCGCGTCGGGGCGGCGGGGATGGCTCCCGCCCGCGGACCCCGCGCCAGGTAGGTTCCAGACCCGGGCGCGCCGGGCGGCGGGAAGAGCACCGTGGAGCGCGCGGCCGCCCGAGCGCCATCGATCCACCTCGGCTGGCCCGGGCCGCCGGCCTTGACCGGCGTGAGTCAACACTGCGTCAGCCCTGGGCGGCCGAGCCCGGGGCGGGGGGGTGGGGGGGGGGGGGGGGGGGGGGGGTCCGTTTAGGGGGATGGGGGACCTGGCCGGGAGGAGCCGGGAATTAGCTTGCACTAAGACTGGGGGGGGGGGGGGGGGTCTCACGCTTCAGCTAGTTTCAGACTAACCTGCAGAGCTTGTTGAAGCTCAATGCCGGGCCCATCCCCAGAATTTCTGATTTGGTCGGTTTGCGGTGGGAGAAGGAATCTGTACTCTAACAAGAGCTCAGGTGATGTCACAGCTGCTGGTGGTGTACCACGCTTTGAGAACCACTGTTCTAAGGTGCTCCTTGTGTGGAAGAAGCAGGTGGGGCCGGCATTCCTCTCTCACCTGCTTCCCTCCTCCTGGTGCTCAGGAGGCAGGGAGCACTGAGAGGGAGGAAGGGGGAAGAAGAGGGAAGCTGGGCCTATGAAGTGGAGGGAGCAAGACTTTGATGGTTGAGGGGAGGGAGCAGGGTCGAGGAAGAAGTATTGAGGGATGGAGGAGAATGAAGGTGCTGAGGTGTGGGTGAGTGTGGGGCTGAGGAAGGGTGGGCTGAGGTTTCTGACTGGCCCAGGTATTGCTGGCCTCATCCAGCTGCTTGCCTGGCTGAGCCATCAGCTCCCTGACATTCCAGGAAAATGATGAGAGAGACCTGTGAGGGGAGAGGTCCAGAAATCTCTCCCTCCAGCCTGGGCCTCCATGGAGACCTCTCATTGTGGAGCTCACTGCCTCCTTGCTGAGGTCCCATGAAGGAATGTCTCTGCCTCTGTCCTGGCTGACCAGGGCTGTGGCTCCTGGAACACGGGCACTCACGCGAGGAGAGAGTGAAAAAGTCATTGCTCTTCGGGGGTTGTCACATCTTACCTGTTAGATTCCCAGAAGGCCCCTGGAATTGCCTGTGACTTTAGAGTTCTGGGAACATCAGTCCTGGGTCCTTAAGCAGAGAGGTCTGCACAGGCCTGCAAGTTTAGAGGTTTGAGGTGGAGTTTTAGTTCTCTTTAGTGGCCTCAGTTCTCTTTAGTGGCCTCAGTTCTCTCCTCTGTAGAATGAAGGTGGTCTGGTTGATCTACATGACCCTCCCCAGCCCCCATATTCCCACCTCAGTTCAAACACTTTGTTTCCTGTATTCTCTGTCTCCCCAAGCTTGGGTCCCAAAGTAGACATCCAGTGGGAGGGTCTCCCTTCCCATCAACTTCGGGCTCCGAGCTCCCTGACCCTGCCAGACAGGTTCCATCAAGGTTTCAAAGGTCATAATCAGTCTCGTTTGGAAATGGGACTGTCTGCATAGAGCCTGGGAGAACAGAAGGCTTGTGGGCCTAATATTGAATTAGAGCAATCTTGAAATTGGTGCATGCATGTTTCATTCCTGGAGATAACCTCTGGTTAATGTTTATTCTTGAGAATAATTGTATCGTGACTATCAAGCAGAGAAACACAGGCTTTTGTATTGATTGACACTAGAAGAGTTGAGGGGTGAAATCTCGTTTTAAAGTAGACAATCCTTGAAACCAGGCTGTTTTCCAATTTAAAGCTATTCCTAACTGTCTTCAAGGGGCTTGGATTCTGAATCTAGACATGTCCTTCTGAATGGAGAGGGCGTTACGTGGAGAAAGCACAGCATGCTCAGGACACAGGCTGGCAGTAACTGTTTTCTAAAGTGCCCCATTGCAGATTGCCAATGAATATTTACAAATTCTTCCTACGATCCAGGCATTTTTCATTTGTTTGCCTTTTGGCTATTTCATGTTGAAGCAGCATGTATGACCTTTACAGCACAACTCCTGTCTTGTTTTTAACTCTTTTTATCAGGAGATTCAACTTGAAAACGGTTATCATTTAGCAGAAAGACAAACAGAAAAGCACATTTTTGTAAGCAAAACGTTAATGATTGGAAGAATTGCCCTAATTTCACCATGACAGTGTGTGATTAATCCCTTGGGTCGTGTACTTATACTTTCAGTTATTCAGTTGGTTGGTCTTTGATATTCAGAACCCTTTCTAACTTAATAGGATATTGATTTTGCTGGCTGATGTACTTTGACTCTTTAAACAATGTCACTTTTAGGGATGACTGGGCTGCTGTGTAGTATTTTATTTAGAGAACTATTGCATAAGGTTTCTTTTTCTTACTTTTTATAGTTTTCTCAGGGTGAAAGCTGATAAGACATCTTGTGGGAAAAGAGGAAACCATCTCTGATAGTGAAAGTACCTACTCTCTTTCAACATTTATGACAAACTTTTTTTTTTGTGGTTTCATTGCTGTGAATATTCATTTTAGTTAACGGGGGCAGGGCAGGGATTCAAGAAAATATATTTGGGGGGGCCGGCCCCCGTGGCCGAGTGGTTAAGTTTGGGCACTCTGCTTCAGCGGCCCAGGGTTTCGCCGGTTCGAATTCTGGGCGTGGACACGGCACTGCTCATCAAGCCATGCTGAGGCAGCGTCCCACATGCCACAACTAGAAGGACCCACAACTAAAAATACACAACTATGTACCGGGGGGCTTTGGGAGAAAAAGGAAAAATAAAATCTTTAAAAATATATATATATATTCGGACTTGAAGGAAATGCACGTTGCTGGAGACAGGCAGCACCTACTAAAATTCCCATTTCAGTTATACTGCCTCGTGGAACATGACAAACGCAGAAGCTCACCCTTCTGATTTTTCTTCAAAATCTAATCATCAATGATGCTTTAAATCTGTGTTTGGCAGTGATATTTATGTGACTACTGACGACAAGAGAAGGTGGAAAACTAAACAGTCACTCAGGATGCTTCTAAATGGTTAGAGTTTATCTTGCAGTAAAAATAATCAGATGTTGTACTGACATTTACTTTTCATCCCGTTTGGGTTTCATGAAATTCCAGCTGGACTCTGCATTTGTGTAATCTCATTTTGCCCTTGGATACATTTTTGGCTATTGTTGTTGAATGGAAATGAGAAGCACTTTGGGGATTTCTTCCACTCACCAAAGTATCTGAGATCCAAGGTCTGCAGAACAGCAGCTACCCCTTCAGATGTGGCTGAACCCTTTCTCAGGAATGACACCCTTGTGGATAAAAGCGGGACTGGAAGTCAGGCAGGTGACTCCCCTACACCTCCCTTGCCGGTTGGGGGCCTTGGGAAACATGAATTCTCAGCCTCAGTTCCTAAAGAGGTGGGTGGTTCACCTGAGAGGAGGCATCAATACCTGGCACACAACAGGCGCCAAGGGTTAGCTAGAAAAGCTGGAAAGCCCCCACGGATTCCCTCCTTTTGAGGCAGCTCTTTGATTCGCAGTTGCAGGCGGGAAACCTCTTCAGTCGGATGTACACAAACCTCCCCAGACAATAGAGACGGCTGCGGGGAGGAGACCTTGGAGCTGGCGAAGGCATTTCCTGTCTGCGGAGGATCTTGACTTTGGAGCATCCGGCGGTCGCCGCGAGGTTTTCGAGGCCGCGGAAGACTTTCTCGTGTAGCTGCTTAAAAAAAAAAAAAAAAAAAAAAGTCGTTGCTAGTTTCAAGCGATTTTTCAGATGCAAGCCAATGAGACAATTTCTCACTTAAATAAAGAAAAACTTTTAAAGCATATTTTCTAACCATTAGAATTTTTTCTAATTTGGATGGGGAGTTTGATATTATTCAAAATCTTAAATATTCGAAAATCTCGTCACTCTCCAAAGACTACCACAGGAAAGGATTAACTGTCACCCCATCTCCCCCCCGTAGATACTTGCAGGAAGGGAAGTGCCTAATGAGTTAGTGTCTATTACACTTGTGTATGTTTTTCTTTTAGAATTTAATTATGCCCTTCATCCTTCCTTGCCTCTCCACTTCTTTTTATTCATTCCCTGTCTCCTTTCCCCCCTCCTTCTCAGGGTTCCTCTTCCTCGTTCAGTTTATTTCCCCTTTAAGAGTAGAAAATGACCAATCCTTATTCTTTAGATGTCACAATGCGGGCCAAGATTTTCTTCAAATATAGAGAAATTTTCAGCTTTCAGGTGGAAATCCTGTTTGAGGGAGATGTTGCTCCAGTCCTAATACACTGCGCCCATCCCTCCAAGGACGCTTCTTTAGTTCTGCTTTTTTTTTTTTTGGACCAGGCTAAGCAATAATCGTGATAATGATAATAGAGGAGTAATAATACTTGTTTCCCCAGGGGGCACGCACTTGTTGCACTGGGGTGTAGTGGGGCTGACCAAGAGATGCTGCAAAGAGGATGCCATGGCAGAACTTTCCAGCGGCTCCCAATGCAGAGAAAAGGAAATGAAATGCTGTTCCAGGGAGAGAGATGATGGTGTTCACAGACCTGGGAGTGAAAGAGGGCAGGGACTACGGATGACTAGAATCTTCAGAGGTTTTTGGGTTCCAGCATTTTGGAGAAGGGATTATGGGCGGATCCTCTCTCCCTCCAGTCATGCAGAGCTCTCTGCGTTGGTGTCTGCTGTTTCCTCTACCTGGCACTCTCATCCCGTCCCCTTGGCTGGCTCCCTCACCTCCCGCAGGCTTGGCCTTCCCTAGCCATCCCACTTAAAATCCCAACCCTCTCTTCCCTATTCCCCTCCCACAATTTACTTTCTCTATTTCCCTTATAACCATGGGATGTAATATTTTTTGCTTATTTATTTATTATTTATCTCTCATTGAAATGTTAATGCCACGAGGGCAGGGATTTTTGTCTGTCTTGTGTATTGCTAAATATCTCCAGCCTGACACAATAATAGGGGCTTGATAAGTAGGTGTCGAATGAACATATACTGAGCACTTATGATGTACTAAACGTTATGTAAGTCCTTCACTACTTTCTATCATTCAATTCTCGCAAAAATCCTGTAAAGTGGAGACTGTTATGGACCTCGTTTTCCAGATAAGGAAACATGGAGAAGGTTAGCCCAAGGCCTCAGGTACTATACCGGTCAATGTTGCAATGTGAACTTTCTCATTTACTGTTGTACCCTTCAGAAAGTGTCAAGCCAGGTCTCGCTCTAGCTGTCAGAAGAGAGTTGAGGGTTTTTGTTCATTTTATGTAATCTTTTTTGCCTTAATTCAAGTCTAGTAGTAAATCTGGAAGGGATTACAATACAATACGTATAGGGGATATGCAATTTCTGTATATGTAGCACATTATTCTATTACACAAAGAAACTAATAAACTGACTGGAGCACCATTTCCAGTTTTCTGAGGAAATGAGCATATAAAATACACTTTATATCTTTCAAAGTGTTAAAAAAAAAAGTCTGCTTCTGGTCCATGTGATTTGGTGTTCCCATTATATAATCTGTTTAGTATCGTTATATTTCTTCTTCATCTGACCCCTTGACGCATGTTCCACAAGGGCCTCTGAACATATAGCAGCGCAGTGGCTTACCCTGGAGTCCCCGGCATCTAGCACTGTGTTTGGCATGCAGCCAGCTTTTAATAAATACTGTACTGCAGAATGAAAGTGAAAACCATATGCCCTCCCCAGCAGAGAGGAGAGACATTTCCCTCCCTCTCCAGGCTTGCACTCTCATTAAAGTTCCTACTTCTTGGCCCCCAGAAACACAGCTTCCCTGGATGGCCTCAGGAGCCCAGCAGAAAGCACAGGAAGGGCAGCACATGCAGGAGAGAGAGTCTTGGCTGGGCTTGGGCATGGGTGGGGGGAGGACATGGTTAGGTCTGTTGAAGCCTGAGCAACCACTGAAAGAAGATGTTCTCCCCGCTCTCTTTACCCACATGAATTTTAAGAGGAAGTGCTTCTGTGGGTTTATATTGGCCATCTTTCCCTTCAGATTTGGTTGTTTCATTCAATTTCCAATTCACACTTCTCAATTTCGACTAAGAGTTTTGTTTAAAGTATACCTAGTTTACTGAAAAATGACGCTGTTGAGAGTAGCCTGTTATTACTGCTATTTGTATCAGCATCATCCGTTTAGCAAATGGAAGCAGGAAACCCAAATGTTTTTAAATGATTTCTTTAAGTATTTCACGAATTGCAAAGAAGTAAATGTAGAAGGAACATAAACTGTGTTTGTTTCACACCCTGGTTCAAAGCTTTAGCTCTCCTTAGCTGCTTATGGAATTTGCATTACTACAGACTTTCCATTAATTGTAAATTAGACCAGACTAATTTAATAAATGTTTAAAAAATGGCCCCTGAGTGCAGGTTCGGACGTCCAGAGGAAGTGGTTTCTTAGACACCTGCCTCCCATCTATTGACTCGATGGTATGTAGGGGGAAGGGAGCGAGATACTTATGATGATGTATGATGCTGTTGGTTAGCTAATTGAAGGTAAAGTTTTTAGCTTCACAAAGCAATTACCTGATCTCATTAAGGTCTTTAAAATCACCCAAATACCATTTTGCCTGAAGCACCTGCCCTTGTTTAGGTGTTATTTCAGGCATTGAGAAAAACACAATGCTAATGGTAACCAGGGAATTTAAGCCTGCAATTTTTGGAATATATTGTTCTGAATCTTAGCCATTATTCTGTATTATCCGTCCTGTCTGAACATGGGATACTAAAATATATTTTCATTTGTATGGTGTTTTACTTTTCCAAAAGTTTTTTAAAGAATCATGTTTACAAAATGTGTTTTTTCACAGATGGCTTTTTTAAATAGATGTTGTTGATTTTACTTTTGTTTTGATTTTTAAGCAAACTTCTTATTGAACTTACCTACAAAAATGTTCACAAAATGAATGCAGTGTGTAACTGGAATCTGTATGCTGACACAGAGGTACTGGGTCCCAAGAAGCCCCCTTAATGCCCCCTCTGGGTCACTGTCCCCACTGCCGCCCCAAGGGATGCCGCTATCCTGATTCCAAACAGCATTGATTCCTATCCTGATTTTTGAACTTTATATAAATAGAATCATGCATATGTCCTGTTTTGTCGCTGACTTCTTTAGTTTACTTTTTTGTTGGTAAAATTCATCCATGTTGTTGTGTGACATGTGTTCATTCCAATTGCTGTGTAGTAGTTGATTGTATGAATTTTCCTGCTACTTTAAATAATCCACCTGAACGTAAAAACTCGGGCAGAAAGACCTGGGACATCGTTAAGAAACAAATGTGGCAACCCTTTGCCCATCAGGAGGGCTGGGAATATTAGTAACTATGCTACTATCTATTTTTTCCATTCAGGGGCGTTAAATTTTTTAAAAAAATTCTTCTAAAGGCAACTTTCAAAGATTAATTTGTGTTGTTACACATAGTTGTTCATGATAAGAAAGTTAAGTAAGGAGTCAAAGAGAGCAAAAAAGAACCTCAAATTTATTTTAATTCTGGACATAAGATCTCTCTGTAGTTATAGTAGTTTTATGCAATAATTTTAGGAATTTAGTTTGCATCCTCCTCCACTTTTATGTTCCTGTTACTTTGCAGTTTATAATATGAAGGTGCTATGAAAAGATGGCCTGGTTTTGACCCCTGGATTTGCTGTTAAGTAGCGGTGTGACTTTGAACATGTCACGTAACCTCTCTGAGTCTGTTTCTTCATCCTACAGTGAGGGCCTTGGCCCAGTGGTGTAGTGGGTAAGTTGGAGTGCTCTTCAGTGGCCTGGGGTTCGCAGGTTCGGATCCCTGTCACAGGTTTGGATCCCTAGCACAGACCTACACACCGCTTGACAAGCCACGCTGTGGCAGGTGTCTCACATATAAAATAGAGGAAGATGGGCACAGATGCTAGCTCAGGGCCAGTCTTCTTCTTCAGAACAACGAGGGCCTTGGACTGGGTCATCTTTGGTGTTGCATTTAACACTAAGATGCTACATTTTTCTGATCTATATCTTTCTAAAGAACACATTATTGTCCTAAATTAGGGAAAGTGCCCAGAAATGCCTTGGAATCTTCATAGACCTTTTCTACCATCATCTAAGAGTAGTTTTTATTCAACTTCGTTTTCTGTTTTTATTGCTAGAGTTATGACACTTTGTTTGCTACTATCTGCCTTGTAGATAAGCGCTATTTCAGTTGCATAAGGATTAAATAGGCTTGAGTGGACTGCACCAGGACCTGATCTTTTTTATCTACCTACCTATCTATCTATCTATCATCTATCTATCATCTACCTATCTATCATCTATCTAAAATCATGTTAATTTTTCTTTGTTGTGAAAGCCATACATTCTCAATGTGAAATATTTGAAAAATAAAGAAAGTGTGTAGAAGAAAACAACAATCACCACTAATCCCACCATTTAAGGATTAAAGTCTATGGAAACTTTAGGACATTTTCTTCAGTTGTTTTCCCCACGTTTCTATGTATAATAATTTTAAATTTTGACATTTTTTCATCTTAAAATTATTTTTGAATAGTTGAAAAATGGTTAAAAATGTAAGTAGTACATGGTGTCGGTCCGGTGGCTCAGTGGTTAACTGCACATGTTCTGCTTCGGTGGCCCGGGGTTCGCCGGTTTGGATGCAGGGTGCTGACATAGCACGGCTTGTCAAGCCATGCTGTGGTAGGTGTCCCACATATAAAGTAGAGGAAGATGGGCACAGGTGTTAGCTCAGGGCCAGTCTTCCTCAGCCAAAAGAGGAGGATTGGCGGCAGATGTTAGCTCAGGGCTAATCTTCCTCAAAAAAAAAAAAAAAAAACCCCAAAACAATGTAAATAGTACAAAAGGTAATATAGTAAAAAGTAAGCGTCCCTCGTCTCCCTCTCTGCCTGCCCCTGGCCCTCTGGTTCACCATCAGAGGCAATCTCTTAGTGATGTCCTTGGTAGTCTTCCAGCGATGGTCTATAGACATACAGTAGTGTCCCTCTCTCATACGTGATTTCGCTTTTTGCCGTTTCAGTTACCTGTGGTCAATGGCAGTCTGAAAATATTAAGTGGAAAATTCCAGAAATAAACAATTCATGTCTTAAATTGTGCAGCATTGTGAGTAACATGATGAAATCTCGAGCTGTCCTGCTGCAACTCAGGGATGCCACGTCACAGTGCCGATGTCACTCACCTCACTTCCTCTCATCACGTAGGCGCTGTATCATCTCACATCGTCACAAGAAGAAGGGTGAGTAGCCTACAATAAGATATTTTGAGAGAGGCTACATTCACCTAACTTTTGTTACAATATATTGTTATAATTGTTCTACTTTGCTATTAGTTATTGTTGTTATTCTCTTACTGTGCCTAATTTATAAATTAAACCTTATCATAGGAATATATGTATAGAAAAAAACATAGTATCTGTAGGGTTCGGTACTTCTTCAGTTCAGGCACCACTGGCGTTCTTGGACTGTGCCCCCTTGGAATGGAGACGGGGGGCACTACTGTACCAGCACCTTTGCAAGTATCTCCTTCTCCTCTGCTCAGTACAAGTCATAATGTACTGTACATTCTTTTCTATATCTTGCTTTTTTCTCTTAGCAATAGACCTTAAAGATTGTCCCATATCAGTATAGATAGAGCTTTTCTTTCCCTTTTTCTTTTTGGCTGGCTGGATTGTATGCCATTTTATGCCTGAATTCTAACTGATTTGATGTACATTTAGGTTTTTTTCAGCCTTTTGCTATTGCAAGCAATGCTGCAATAAATATCTTGTATACATGTCATTTCTGCTCTCATGTATCTAGGACAAATTCCTAGAAGTGGAATTGCTAGGTCAAGTAGTATGTGCATTTTTTATCTAGGTAGGTATTGCCAGTTCACTTCCTATGTTTTATCGTAATTGAGGTTACATGGAATGTAAAATTTTATTTCCTATGTTTAAAATATTTTTAAAATATTTTAAAAATTTTATATAGATATTTTGTTTTATAAATATCGTTTTGATGGTTGCATAATGTATTCTTATGTAATGATACCATAATTTTTTAATTCTCTTAGCATTAGGTTGTATAACATTGTTTTGTTGTTATAAAATTTTCTAAAAGGAGCACAGTTTACCTCCATTTCAGTTTAATTCCTTCCAGAGTACATTTATGGAAAATGATTCATTGAGCCAAAGGGATGACTATTTGATAAATATTGTGAATTGTTTCCTGGGAAAGTTCTATTAATTTACATCAGGGGAGAACAAGGCTCATTTTACCATACCTTTACTGACAAGGAATGCTTTTTTTCTAATCTTTCTTAATTGTACAAGAGGAGAAGGATATATTATAATTTTGTGTTTAATTTTTTTTTTTAGGGTGTGGGAGAAGATTGGTCCTGAGCTAATATCTGTTGCCAATCTCCCTCTTTTTGCTTGAGGAAGATTGTCACTGAGCTAACATCTGTGCCAGCTTCCCTCTATATTGTTTGTATGTGGGACGCTGACACAGCATGGCTTGGTGAGTGGTGTGTAGGTCTGTGCCCAGGATGCGAACCCTGGGCTGCCAAAGTGGAGCATGTGAACTTAACCACTACACCACAGGGCTGGCTCCTATGTTTAATTTTTTTATTATTAAAAATCGAGTTATTTTATATGCTCTTTATTTCTTTTTCTTCTTTATCATATTGTCTTTCATGCCTTAATCCATTTCTTATTGATTTATTTGAAGTCTTTATGTTGGAGGATATGACTTTTTGTCTTATTTATACAGAAATATTTCTCAGTTTCTAAAAAATGTGCTCATAATTTTGATGCAAAGAATTTTGTGTAGTTAAATGTAGCAATAGCTTCTTGATGATTTCTTTTCTTTCTCTTAAGCTTAGAAAGTCTTTCCTCAGGTCAGTCCTGTGGCCAAGTGGTTAAGATCTCGCACTCTGCTTCAGCGGCCCAGGGTTTTGCTGGTTCAGATCCCGGGTGTGGCCCTGGCACTGCTCATCAAGCCATGCTGAGGCAGCATCCCACATGCCACAGACAGAAGGACCCACAACTGAAATATACAACTAAGTACTGGGGGGACTTGGGGAGAAGAAGGAAAAATAAAAAAAAATAAAATAAAATCTTAAAAAAAAAGTCTTTCCTCACTCAGAGAGCAAATGCGCATCCACCTGCATTAAAAGATTTCTCTCTGACTCTTCCTTTTCCCTCCCTCCCTCCCTCTTTGCCCCCTTTCTCTCTACATTTAACTCTTAATCCGCCTGGAGTTTATTTTGCCCCACGGTATGAAGTAAGGAACCAAATAAAAATTTCCCTCTAATATCTAACCAAGTGTCCCATTTATTCAATAATTTTTTGGGCTCTTTTCCAATATTAAGTGTCTAGAAACATGTTGGTTTCTGGACTAATTATAGTGTTCTTACAACGTGGTTTCTGGATTCCATATATCTGTGGCTGGGCTTAATGACTCGAGCTTGCTTTCTGCAGCAGCAGGATGAGAGCTCCTGCACATCCTTACATACATTTGGCTTTCTCCTTCTTCCATGGCACGGGCTGGCTTTTTGAAGAGATAACAGCTAGCATCAGATTCTACCCTATGCGGATCTTCCTGTTCATTACTCTTGCACCACACGTGAAAGGACTGTCAGAATGTACAAAGCACCAAACTTAAAAAGCACAGAACTTAGGAAGTTTTATGTGACTCACTGTTGAATCATCTGACATGGAGGAGCAGGTGCTCTGCCTTCCAGTCCGTTCATATTTTAAATTATACTATTTCAGCATTGCATTAGGCAAAACCTTAGATTAAAAAAATAGCTAACACTTACTGGAGGCTTATATTTTCTCCATTTTTTCAAATCTTCATTAATGTTCTCAGTAAAATATTTTCTAGATCTAATTCATACTCAACAAATTTTTAATTTGAGGAAAAATTCACATAACATGAAGTTAACCATTTTAAAGTGAACAATTCAGTGGCATTTAGTACTTTCACAATGTTGTGCAATCATGTTTATTCTCTTCCAAAAACATTTCCATTACTCCAAAATAAGACCCTGTACCCATTAAGCAGTCACTTCCCATTTTCTCTTCCCCCCCAGCCCCTAGTAACTACCAATCTACGTTCTGTCTCTATGGGTTTGCCTATTCTGGATATTTCACATAAATAGAATAATACAATATGTGGTCTTTTTTGTCTAGCTTCTAAAACATTACAATAATGTTTTCCAGGTTTATCCGTGTTGTAGCATGTATCAATACTTCATTCCTTTTTGTGCCTGAATAATATTCTATTGTATGTATATACCACAATTTGTTTATCCATTTGTCAGTTGTTAGATATTTGAGTTGTTTCCACCCATTGGCTATTGTGAATGGTGCTGCTATGAACATGTGTGTACATGTATTTATTTGAGTACCTGTTTTCAATTCTTTTGGGTATATCCCTAGGAGTGGAATTGCTGGGTCGTGTGGTAATTCTATATTTAACTATTGGAGGGACTGCCAAACTGTTTTCTTTAGTGGCTGTACCATTTTATGTTCTCACTGGCAATGCATGAGGATTCCAATTGCTCCATCCTCCCCAACACTTGTTGTTTTCTTTCTTTTTTTTTTTGATTATAGCCATCCTTGTGGGTGTGAAGTGGTTATCTCATTGTGGTTTTGATTTGCATTTCTCTAATGACTAATGATGTTGAGCATCTTTTAATGTGCTTATTTGCAACTTGAATATCTTCTTTGGACAAATGTCTATTCAAGTCCTTTGCCCATTCTTTTTTTTTTTTCTCTTAAAGGTTTCATTTTTCCTTTTTCTCCCCAAAGCCCCCTGGTACACAGTTGTATATTTTTAGTTGTGGGTCCTTCTAGTTGTGGCATGTGGGATGCCGCCTCAGCATGGCTTGACAAGAGGTGCCATGTCCGTGCCCAGGATCCGAACTGGCAAAACCCTGGACCACTGAAGCGGGGCGAACGAACTTAACCACTCGACCATGGGGCCAGCCCCCCCCCCCCTTTATTTTTTTTAAAAGATTTTACCTTTGCCCATTCTTAAGTTTGCTTGTTTGTCTTTTTGTTGTTGAGTTGTAAGAGTTCTTTACATATTCTGGAAAACTAATTATACAATTCACTAGATCTTTATCAGATATATGAATTGCAGATACTTTCTCCCATTCTGTAGGTTGTCTTTTTCACTTTCTTGATAACGTACTTGGACACACAAATTGGATGAAGTTCAACCTATCCATTTTTCTTTTGTTGCCTATGCTTTTGGTGTCATATCTGAAAATCTGTTGCCAAATCCAAGGTCATATAGATTTAGCCCTAAGTTTTCTTCTAAGAATTTTATGATTTGGGCTCTTACATCTGGGTCATTGCTACATTTTGAGTTCATTCTTGTAAATGGGGTGAGCTAGGAGTCCAACTTCATTCATTTGCAGGCAGATATCTGGTTGTCCCAGCACCACTTGTTGAGGAAATTATTCTTTCCCCATTGAATGGACTTGGCACCCCTGTTGAAGATCAATTGGCCATAGATGCGTGGGTTTGTTTCTGGACTCTCAATTCTATTCCATTGGTCTATATGTCTATCTTTGTGCTGGTACCACACTGTTTTGATTACTGTAGCTTCGTGGTTAAGTTTTGAAATGGGAAATTGTGAGTCTTCCAACTTTGTTCTTCTTTTTCAGTATTGTTTTGGCTGAGGGTTTATTATATGCCGGATACTACTGTAAACCTTAGCACACACATTATGTTCTATAATTCATGTGACAACTCTGTAATGTAGACATTAATATCCACATTTTACAGATTAAGTGATTTGGCCAAGGTTACAGATGGGTTAGTAGATCTAGGATTAAAACTAAGATTATCTGACTCTAGAGCTTACTTTCTTAAGAATTACGTATACTAACTCCGTCAAAGATGATGGGCCACTGGAGCTTCATAACATTGTTTTCTTTAGGTAAAAGGTTAGAAATCTATTTGTACTAGTGAACATTTCTCAATTGGTAACCTACAGTCTGGCTGACCTGGTAATAGATATACTGAAACCCGTTTTTCCTTTCACATTTAGTACTTAATTTTTCTAAGGTTTGTGACTGCTCAGACAGTTTTGCATCCTCCTCTGCCTTCCTCTTTTTGTGATCTTATTTTTTCAGATGGATGTTTTGAGGTTATTTTCTATTTTGAGAAAATTACACAAATCTGATTTATTAACACGACAGCTCCAAAGTGGTTCCTGTTGAAGCACTCCACCTTGTCAATCCTGGAGGCTCCAGCCAGTCTCCTTCAGTGGACAAGAAACTACTGAGTCTGGTTGATGCTCCATAATGGGTTTTGAACTAAACTGTTGTTGAATGAAACCTCAACCTTCTTAGATGTATCAAAGCAAATATACAAATGAAGATTTTACCATCATAAGCATGCATGACATTAAAAGCAAATACATGATATATATGATCTTGGCAAGCTGTTTCTATATCTTTGATGTAGTATTTATTGTTTATTTAATTTTTACGTGCAGTAAAATTCACTCTTTGCTGTTTGCTTCTGTGAGTTTTGATGAGTGCATAGAGCTGCATACCCACTCCCACACCCAGGATAGAGAGTAGTTCCTTCACCCCAAGAAATCTCTTCTCTTCTTGCTACCCCTTTGTAGTGAGCCCCTCTTCTTACCCCCAGTCCCTGGTAACCACTAATTTGCTCTCTGTTCCTATAGTTTTGCCTTTTCTAGAATGTCATGTAAATAGAATCATACAGTGTGTAGCCTTTTGAGTGTGGTTTTTTCCACTTAGCATCGTGCATTTGCGATTCATTCGTGTTCTTACATTTAGCAATCGTTAGTTCCTCTTACTGCTGAGTCGTCTCCCATAGTGTGGATGTGCCACAATTTGTTTATCCGTGCACCACTTGAAGGGCATTTGGATGGTTTCCAGTTTTTGGTGATTACAAATAAAGCTGCTATCAACAGTTCACGTAAAGGTTTTTGTGTGAACGTAAGTTTTTATTTCTCTTGGGTAGATATCTAGGAATGAAATTCCTGAGTTACTTCATAAATGCAGGTTTAACTTAATGAGAAACTGCCAAACTGTTTTTCAGTTCCTTAGAGCTGCTGTAACAAATTACCGCAAACTTGACGGCTCGAAACAACAGACATCTATTTTGTCGCACTTCTGGAAGCTAGAAGTCCGAAATCAAGGTGATGGCAGGGCCCTGCTCCCTTTGAAAATTCTAAGGGAGAATCCTTCTTTGCCTCTTGCTAGCCTTGATGGCTCCTGGCAATCCTTGGGGTTCCTTGGCTCGCAGCTGCATCACTTCAATCTCTGTCTCAGCCTTCGCATGTTCTCTCATGTGTCTCTCTGTGTCCTCGCCTCTTCTTTTAATGATGCAAGTCACTGGATTTAGGGTCTACCCTAATCAGTGATGATTTCGTCTTAACTCAACTAATTATATTTGCAAAGATCCTACTTCCAAATAAGGTCACATTCGGAGGTTCGGAGTGGACATGAATTTTGGGAGGAAACTTACTCGATCCGTCACAGTAGCTGTACCATGGTTGCATTCCCACCTGCATTATACGACAGTTCCAGTTGCTCCCCAAGCCTCACCAGCACTTATTATTGTCAGGTTTTTTTTTTTAAAAAAGAAAACCATTCTAATGGGTGTCTAGTAGTGTCTCATTGTGATTTGAATATGCATTGCTGTAATGATTAACAATGTTGAGCGTCTTTTCATGTACCCATTTGCTATTTGTATATCTTCTTTGGGGAAGTGTCAGTTCAGATCTTTTCCCATTTTTAAAATTTATTTCATTTTTATTGAGTTTTGAAGGTTCTTTATATATTCTTGGTATAAATCCTTTGTTAGAAATGTAATTTGCAAATATTTTTTCCTAATCTGTAGCTTGCCTTTTCATTCTCTTGACAGTGTTTTTCATAGAACAGAATTTAAAAATTTTGAGCAAGTCCAATTTGTCAATTTTTTCTTTTATGGCTCATGCTTTGGATGTTGTATTTAAGAACTCTATCTAATCCAAGGTCACAAGGATTTTCTCTTGATGTAGTTTTGAAACAATAAGGATTGAGTTTTGTCAAATAGCAAGTTGATTTGAGAGAAAATGCTTGGGTTCATTCAATATTATAAAGAAATTAATTCAGCTTAATTATTTGATAGTCCAGCATTCAAACAATGTCTCCAGGACTCCATCATGATCTCTCAGCTCTTCCTTTGAATACAGAGACTTCCATCTCAGGTAGGGTCTCTCTTCATAGTTAGCAACTCCAGGTTTAGCAACTTCAGGAGATGGAAGAGTTTCTCTTCCCCAGTTGTTACATCAAAAGTCCCAAGACTTTCTCTCATAGGACTGCCTTGGTGAATATGCCTTTATCTCTGAACTGATCACTATGGCCTGGAGACGGAATATGATTGTCGGCCAGGCCTTGGTTACGTCCCCACCCCTACAAGTAGGGATGGAGAGGGGTCAGCCTCACCTGAATCACGTGGTTGAGAGTGGGTAAGTGTATTCCTAGAAGAAAACCAGGCAGATGTTAAGGGAAGAAGGAGAACCAAATGATTGTCAGGTAAAAACAACTAATAGCTGCTACAACTGGGAAAGTGTCCTTTTAGCTATCGACTAAATTGTGTCCCCTCCTCAAATTCGTATGTTGAAGCCCTAATCCCTAGTGTGATGGTGTCTGGGAGATGGGGCCTTTGGGAGACAATTAGGTTCAGATGAGGTCTGAGAGTAGGGCCCTCATGATGGGATTACTGTTCTTATAAGAAGAGACATCAAAGAGATTGCTCTCGCTCTCTCTGCCGTGTGAGGACAGAGTGTGAAGGCGGCCAACTGCAATCAGGAAGAGAGCTCTCACCAGAACCCAACTTTGCTGGCACCCTGATGTCAGACTTCCAGCCTCCAGAATTGTGAGAAAATAAATTTCTGGTGCTTCAGCCACCCAGTCTATGGTATTTTGTTATGGAAGCCCTAGCAGACTAATATTCAGCTGCTCTGTGTCAGTTTCCAACAACTGCTGTAATCAAACCAACAACTATCCTTTATTGATTGCTTTGTGTGCGCCAGACACTGTGGCAAGTGTTTTACATGACTCCAGTTTTCCCAACAGTGCAACAACTCTCTTCCTTATTTTACATAAGGAAACTAAGGCTCAGTGATTTTGGATAACATGCCTAAGGTCACATAGCTATTGGGTCGTGGACCCTGGATTCTAAGGCAGGTCTGTCTGACTTCAGTGCCCATGCCAGGAACCACTATGGTATCCTGTTCTCTCTCCCCAAGTCTCCCAATCAGCCAGTCTACCCTCTTCTGTCTTGACTTGACCCCTTCAATGACAAGGATAAATTCATGGAGGTGAATTTCAGCCCTTCCCCCAGTGACAGACAACCTCTGCCTCCTACTAAGTTCTGGATCCAGAGCACAGGCAGGTTTCCTGCTCTTTCTCCCATAGCAACTGAAGTCTGCTTTGAGTTGGTGGAGGACCTTGGGCCCAACAGAGTTTCCTGTCCCTCACCCAGCAGCAGACCTCTGCTTTGTATCTGAGCTGAATTCTGGGCACAAGTGTGCCTCTTGCCCTACCCCCAGGTGCAGATAACTGTCACCTTGTCCTCATACAGGGCTTGGAGTATGAATGGGCTTCTCCAGGTACTCTTGCTCTACTGTCAAATCTTGGCAGGTGCTGCGGGACCGTCCCACCAAGAGAAAGGGTCTCTCAGGTCTGCTCTCCTGCTTCCAATCTTCCTCATGGGTACCAAGTAGAGCCCAATGGAAAGAGATGGCAAGCAGTTGGGAATCCTCTTGTGTCTGAAGTGCTTAAGGATTCTAAACTCTCATGCCAGCTCACACGTGCTAGCCTTAAAGAATTTTCCTTCTTTCCCAATTTTATGGTGATTACCTATTCTTTCCATTCTTTACCACAAGGGAAACAGTTGATGTGTCTTGTTTCTGCTCCAAAGGGCTTGTCATCCTTTAGAATTCAGTTCCCCTCGTTGCTTTGCAGCTCAGTTCTCTGATGGGCTCAAAAAAAATGATAGTTTTGTAGATTTATCCATCTTTTTCTTGTTGTTAGTGTGGGAGCAACATTCCCTTGGGGCTTTTTACATCCTAGGTGGAAGTAGAACTTCCCAGTTCCAAGCTTAGAAAAATGGTTTCCAAAGAAATTGTTAGAAAAATACCAGCCTCACAGAGTGTGGGATATGGGGAAGAAAAGATTCTGGGGTCAAATAATCTTAGGAAATTGGCATATCTTATTCTCTTTTGGATATTTACGTGGCACATTAACATCTTAAAGGCTCTGAGAAGTCCTCCAGAATATAGAAATAAACTTAACTTTGTTTAACAAAGTGTCCTTAAAATTTGTTTGCTTGTAGAACCCTTTGCTTGTGTAGCACCCACATTTCCCTTAGAATTGCTATTCTGTGAACACAGCTTGGAAAATAGAGGCCTGGATATTGATGCTTTATTCTCTGGGAACCTGGAACCAAAAGAAAAGGAGGGATCAGAGATCCCTCAAGATAGTACCGGAATCTCTAAAACCATCCTGAAGATTATTGGGTAGGGGGGCTGGGTGGTACTGAGGCACTCAGCAATGGCCTCAGTCAGTAGTTAGTGTCTAATCTTGTGTGCTATGACTTCAAAGAGGATACCTGAATGAATGAAACACAAAATCAAAATAAAATTTCTGGAAGTCTATAGATCATTCCACTGGCTCTCCTCTCTGACACACCCCACCTCACTCTCTAAAACCAATCATAAATCTCTTTCTGGATGCTATATTTATACAACTTGCTCTGATGGCTGGTGGTCCCCATTCCTGCCGTGCTTGGGGCACACCCTGACTATGGGGCTACTATTGTATAGAAGGGCTGGATATGAACCTGTTCTATGGATCCTCATGCTAGTTTGAAATGAATCTTCAGTCTCAGCTTTAAACTCTTTAGCATCTGGGCCCTGCTCTCTCTGTCCCATGGGTTCAAGAGTGGGCCTTTGGTCCCTGCCCTCCACCCCTCAGTTACATGACAAGTCTTTGAAGTAGCCTAGACATCAGTTATTTCCATCTCCTTATATCCCTTTTGTTTCTCCTCTTGGGACATTGCCTCCTTCCCTTTGAAGAGCTAACCCTCCTCCATCCCATATTCAGAATGGTCTGCCAATCAGTGATTGCTGGCAAGGACCGAGCTAGGATTTGAACCCAAGAAGTCTGATTCCAAAACCCACTTCCATAAAAATTACACTAGCCTCCTTTCTCGTTCTAAATTTCATCACTTTTCTTTTATAGCATTTACTTTTTCTTGCTCTAAGTAGTGAAATATCTTATGTTACAGAGTTTCTCCCTAGCCATTTGGATAACCACAGAGAAGACATACCTGAGTCAAGGTTTAAGATTATAAAAATAATAAATAAAAGTTCTCATCTCATAATGGGGAAAATTTTTATCTTGTTAGTTTTGGTGGTGGCACAAATTAGGTTCTGTTTGAAATACAGGTCTTTAGTTCTTTGTATTCCTTAGCTACTTCAGCTCCACTGTGCCCATGAATGATGATTAAGGAAGCTAACAGGTTTTACAGAAGGATACTAGCCTAATTACCCTGCAAATAGCAACTCTGAATCAAGAAGTATATCATGACTTAATTGTTCATTACACAAAAATTATATGATCCCCTATTCTTCATGTCCTCTCTCTCTCAGTCTGAAAAGGTATTTGACTGAGCAATCAGGGATATTAACTAGTCACAGCCTAGGCAGGTGAGAGCAAATAGCCCCGCAGGAACACGTGGGCAGCCTCAGAGATGGCTGCGTGTGAATAGGCACCCAGCCCTCAGTCTGCCCCTTCTTATGTGTTTGCTGATACATTTGCAATTTCATGCACAGTTTTAAATGTTAAGCATTAATCTGAAATGGGCACTGAAGCATCAATAAAGTCTACATTTTGCCCCTTTTAATGAAAATGCTAGATATAGATTTAATGCAAAACTAAACATTTGGCTCAATATGTTCTGCTCCGGTAAATTAGCCAGTGTTTGTCATCTTTTTAAAAAACCGAGAGTTGAATGCCTCATTTCACATGGTTTTGTTAGGGGCAGATAGAGAGCTGATAAACAATCCATTTGTTCTATGACAGTCGCGCCTAGCTGCCCCGCTGCAGTTCAGCGCTGTAAAGCTCAGTTTCCTTTACAGGCCCTGTTGTGAGTTGAAGTGGCCGGCTTTTGAATATTTGACTGAAGCCGAGCCTTGACGAGAATGTTTTCTCCGAGGAACGCAGGCCAGGCATTGTTCGACAGTGGCCCCGGAGCAAGGGGTTCCCAAATGACTCAGTGAACCCAAAAGGGAGTAGTGAGCCCCTCCTGTGTGCTGTTCTAGATTTTCACATGCATTATCCCCACAACAATCACCACAGCCCTGAGTGGTCCACGTGACTACCTCCACTGGGCCAGATGAGGAAACCAGAACTCAGAGATGAAGCTGCACAGCTAGTGAATGATGGCACCTGGTTTTGAGTCCACTCACTATACCACCCTGCCTGGCAGTTAGGGACTGCCCTCTCCCAGCTCTACCAGTAATGCATTATTTGTCATTCAAGGAGGTTACATATGCCACCTCCTCCGGGAAGTCATTGCTGATTGCCTGCTTGCTGACTATTCTTGTGTTTTTATTGCATTTTATCTGTGCCTCTAATGTAGCCTTTAGGACATTCTGCCTCTTATTATGTTAATTCAATATCTGACTCCCCAAGAAAGAAAGGGCTATCTCTTGGATCACCTTTGTAAACCATGTAAGACCTTCCCTATCGAAGGCGCTCAACAAATATTCATTGAAATCTTGATAAAGTAGATCGTTCTCAATATCTCAAATTCTATTTCCAAATTATGAGGAACACTGTGGTGAAGGGAACAGGTCCTGCAGTAAGTCTGTCAAGATTTGAATCCCAGCTGTGTGACCTTAGGCAAGTCACAGAGCTTCTCTGAGCTTCAGATGCCTTACTGTATAAAGTAGGCATAGTAACAGTATCAACCTTGAAAGGCTATTGCAAAAGCTCCATAAGATGAGGCACATAGAGTGCTCCAAACAGTGCCTGGTGCACAGAGAATGCTCAATGACTGTTATTTTCCTGAAAACTGGAGAGGTGACAGCATAGGTGAGAAACTACATGGCGCTTGATTTGTCTATAATTTTAAAATCTATAAAAAAGGGGGATTGGATCGAGTATAAGTGGAACTGACAAAGCTGAAGAACCATTGAATAATGACCGATTGGGTAAGATTATGGAAAGAGCAATGATTAAGAAGACTCAGGCTTTGGTAAGCCCTGGATTCGTCATGGGCTTGAACCCACCAGTGTACTCGTCTGTTCCAGTCCTGGACGCGGGAATGAAATTTGTGCAAGGAAGAAGAGTTGGCAATGTGTGTAACGCTTTCTGAGAATGGCTTTCCAAATCATTGTGTAGCCACTGACACGGGTGTCATGTTTTCCAAACCCACCTAATCAATATGTACCAGACAGACAGACAAAGAGAGAGATGTCCATACAGTTCAGAAAGCCGATTTGGTAAACCCAGGGAGGTATTTTGTCCCTTATTCTGATAGCTAACTAATGAAGTAACTAACCTACTTGCCTATTTAACATTATTTGATTCAGGGTAAGCCTGTCCACATCTCTTTGAGCCTGAATCTTCTCATAGATAAATATGGGCCAAAATACAGACCCCTCCCCTCTGTTTCCCTCTCTGGGCGTCAGTTTCCCTGCTGTCAAATGACCTGGTGGCCTCTCAGTCCCTCCTCTGGCTAACCTTCCATGGCTCTACCTTCTCTGGGATGCTGTGAAGTCAGTTCAATAATGTTGACCAAGCCGCTGGGGCCTTCCTGAGCTGGGCTCTGCGGGAACCAGCTGACTAGAAGAGTTGATGGACACACAGGGAAGAACCACCTCTTTCCCGGCAGGAGGACAGCTGCCCGACAGGGGTTTCTCCTGAGTGATTCCTCACAAAGGAGAGGGTGGGGCAGCTGGCGATGGCTATGTGTTCCCGCCTCTTCCGGCCACCTGGCCTCTGCTTGCATGTAACAACTCTCCTTCTGGGTAGCAGACAAGTGGCAGGAGGGCCCAGATGTCTGGATTTTCTTGAACAGCAGGCACCTTACAGGACCCTTGCCCTGATACAGTACCCTCTCTCTCATGAAACTACACGAGCAGCCCACCGTGGAGGGAAGAGGAGGGCAGGAGGTCTTGCAGCTTAGGCCCTTTGACTCAGCCAACTGGAAAAGTCAACAGCCTTACACAGAGGCTCCCAAGCCGGGAGTGGACCAGCAGCACCTGGAGAGGTTGTTTTAAGGCAGATTCATGGGCTGTAGACTAGAACACTCTGATTCAGCAGGTGGATGGTGGGCCTGAGCGTCTTTTTTTTAACAAACTCCCCAGGGGGTTCTCGTGCACAGCCAGGCTTGAGAATCCCATTGGTTTAGGTCAAGGCGGGGCAGATAGAATAGATTAGAGGAGACTAGTTGGCGAAAAGCACATCAGCTCCACCCATGCTGCAGTGGGGTCAGCAGTAAGAGGCATCCCAGCTCTTTCTAGCTGGCCCATGAGTGAGTCCTAACATTGCAAAGCCTCAGTTATCTCATCATTAAAATGGGAATCACGGCAATGGCCCCAGAGTATAAATGTGAGAGTTAAATGGACGATGCCTACAGGGCACTTGACAGAGGGCTTGGCACAGAATGAGAAGTGAATAAATGTTAGTCGTTGTCATTCTTATTGTTATTGTTGTTAAGACTTCTAAAGAAGCGTGGAGGCCCTTTAACTAGTGTGTCAGGAAGTAGCCCTATTCCAAAAAGTCTTTCTGAGAGGAAGCCAGTAAATCTTGCTCTGGCTGAAAAAAAAAGAAACATAAATAATAATAAAAAAGAAAGAGTATCTAGGTTTGGGGTGGGGCCTGGGGATTCTGAAAAGGCGGAGGGAGGTGCAGGCAAAGAGCTGGAGAACTTGGGCGGCTGGAGGAGTGGAAGAGCCCGGAGCGGGAGCCCGGAGACCTGAGGCCGGGCTTGGCTCCGTGCGTGTGCCAGGCCTTCGGTAAGTCACTTGACCACTCCCGGCCTTCTTTTTTCCAGTCATTTGTAGAGTGGGTTGCCCTGGATGCCATCTAAGGTCTTGTGCACTGGATGGTTTACCTCAGAGCCCCCAGAGGAATCACACTTCCAACACTTTTCACAAAAATGGCTCATGAAATTAGGCTAGAAGATGTTAATGTTTACTCAGTCTGGGTGATGAATACATAAATGGCTGTTAGAATGTTCTTTCAATTTCCTGTGCTTTTGAAATACTTAACAACAACAAACCAAGCTGTCATTTACAGATGCCAGCTGACTTGTTCCCATTAATCCCAGCTGGCATGACCCTGATCAAAATGTGGAAGCAGGCAAAATGGCCTTCGGTGGCACTCCAGCCGTGTGACGGCACCTCCTCTTCCCTTTGAGATCCCCCACACTCCCTCTCAAGTTCTTCAGCCATCTAAGGCCTCCCTTCCTCAAGGACCTGTTTTTCCAGGGCTTCCAATCTCATCGTGGGACTGGTTTGACCTGAGGTATGAACAGCTGATAGTGGCTTCATTTCAATTCCTGCTTCTCCTCATAAACCAATTAGCATGCGTGTCAGAGCCGTGCCTGTGAGTGGGGAGGCTGGAGAGGACATTTTGGTGGAGGGTCAAGTTCGCATGCTGCCCCTCGAGCTCCACCAGGTACAAAGCTGCTTCCTTGTTGCAGGGGAAACAGTCATTCCTGTCTCTGCATTATGATGTTCTGTTCTGCACAAGGCAATTCAGACTGAGGCCCAAACAACTGTTCAGGTCAGGCATCTGGATGTGTGTGTGTGTTTTGCCTGCTAATTAGTTGGATAAAAAAAAAAAGTGATGAGTTGCCTTGATGTAAACGAAATAGTCAGCTAGTTGACAGGCATTTTTACTTTTCAACCAGTCCTTGTTGCATTGTATAGCCTTAGACAAAGAACACCTTTGCTAAATTGCTTTTCACAACATCGCTCAGTCTAACAAATACAAATACAGGTCGGATTCTACCTTTGTTATCCTCCTCCCGTATGAATATCTAATCTGATCTCCAGTCTTTCTCTTCCTTCTTGGCGGTCCTCCTGATGGCTCCCTTGGTTTCCTCAGGGTCTTCGTTCTTTCCTAAGGAAGCACTTCTCTCTCTCTCTCTCAGATACCTGCAGTGTTCCCCAAACCTCAGTCAGTCCCAGACCACTCTCCCAGTTTTTGCCATATCCATGTATCACGCTTCCTATCATTTCACCAGTTTTCCTTACGCCCAATCACTTACAAAATAAAAATCAGCTTTAAAGAGAACTTTAAATTGTTACCATAAGTGGGAAACCAGTATTACTTGCCATAAATAGAAGGTAACCCTAAAAATAAATACAATGGAAAACAAAACAACGTTCCTAAATTCTAGCTGAATTCCCTCTTAAGAATCTCAGTCTAAGACCTGTTTTCTCTTTGTTAAAAAAAAAAAGGAAGTAACAACTTTAACAAACATGTTAGCACCAAACTCAGATTTTTTTCCCCCTTGATTTAAGTCCAAACAACTGATCTTGAGCTGAAAAGCTAATATCCTTTCCTTTAGGTGATTTACTGTGAATGCCGACAATAATCCCTTATACCACAAGTAGTTGCATCCCACATTTTGGAGTTCTGGAACCTTGCAGGTGATCTTCTAATCAGACTACCCAATTCTATCCTGACCTTAACTCAAATGCCCAACCTACCATCTCCTTTCCTTAGCTTTGTGTGCCTTACATTCTCCCTCAGGGCTCTTTTAAGAGTCTCTTGGGTGCTTGTACCTTGCCTCACCTGCCACTCATCCAAGTCTGCAAGGAGGCAAATTTTGCCCAGGGAGCAGTCTTCCTAACCCCTGCTTCCGAATACTTCTAAGGAAGGCTGACGCTGTAGCCTCTCGGAGCCTCCATTCCTCATCTGCGAATCAAGGAAATATAATAATAATGGCCTCACAAACTGTTGCAAGGATGAAATGATCCAATCAAGAGAAAGCGCTTTGCACATGGCCAATAAATGCTCAATAAGCAGTAGCAACTGTTGTTAGCCATTAAGACATTGTCTGACCCTAGTGCCAGCTACTTTCAAACTCTGACCTCTTCAGCCACCCCCTTACCTGTGGTTGCACGTATTCACTGGCTCTTACAAATGCCAACAAGTGATCGGTTTACTTAAATTCCTGGTCAGTGATGGTTGGTTGTCTGGAATGCCATTTGTGTTTGCATGGTACACCTCAGATCTGAATTAGCCACCGAAGTCAAGTAGCTCAGAAAAGGAGTGTGATTGCAGGGCATGTCCTGGTTTCCCAACTGAGAGGCTCACGGCTTCTTGGAGAGACCTTTGTTTTTCTCCCTTAGTGGACATGAGTAGGCAGCAGCTTCTAAGAAGGGATATGGCCTTTAGCCCTCAAGGGGCTTTGGAGTGGCTGTGTCCTCCTGAGTGTTGGGCAATCTATTCATGGGAAGTTCAGTTTCTTTGTGGGAGCCTTTCTTTGCCTTACACACTTGAGTCTTGGAAGCCAGGCTCATCCTCTTATAAAAGGACGCCAAGCAGAGAGTCATACAGTAAAGGGAGGTAAACATTCTTTTAAACTGATTTATCAATTTAACACAGCGCAGTGGTGTTGGGTTACTGGGGTCAACAGCCAGCAGTCGCATTCCTCAGTTGTTTGATTGGTGAAATGCATTAACAAACAGCCAGTAAAACTCTTTCTGATTGATCACGTTGATAAGTTTTTTTTGTGGTGTTCTCCAAGCTCTTCTAATTTAATCTGCTTGGACAGCAGCCCATTCTGGTGAAGTGTCTTGACTTATCTAAGGAAGCATTGATGAGCTGGCTACTGGGCCCGGAATTTTATTGTGATATCAAGTAATCATTAACGCATGTGGCTACTGCTTTCCTGCATTTTAATTCCTTTCTTGAAATGAAGGGAGTGTTTGTAGGGTGAGGGCATAAGGTAAGCTAGCATGATCCCCAGAAGCACGAAAAGAAAGGAAGGTGTTGTTATTAGTGGAACCTGAAAATGCTGCCTCATTGTTCGGTATAAAACTATTTGAAAATACTAATAGCAACTTCAGCGAACACTCATTTTTTAAAGGCAAAGGAAGGCAAGTATGCTTTTCTCACAAAAAGTGCAAATCTAAATCAGGGCTTCTCAGCCTTGGCACTATTGGCACATTGGGTGGGAAATTCTTTGTTGTGGGGAGCTGTCCTGGATCTTGTGGGATGTTTAGCTTCTACTCAGTAGATGCCAGGAGCTGTTCTCTGCCCCTTTGTGGCAACCAAAAAGATCTTCAGACGTTGCCTAATGTCCCCTGGGGGAGAGAATTGCACTCAGATGAGAACCACTGGTCTGGAGGTACAGTTCTAAAACCTCAGATAACCTATTATGACTCTGCCGATCCCATTCCATCATAGTATTTAAGACAAAACTCAACATTCGATTCCTCCAGGGGCTCTTTCTCCCCTGGACTGCGCCTTCATCTGCTTTCTCTGCACTGAGACCCGCAGTCTTTAGTCTCTTCCTGCTCCTCCTCCTTCCTCCATGCACAGAACACTGTACAGAGCTTGCTAATTAACCAGGGAATTCTGTCTCCCTCAGGTTTGTGATGCCTCGGAGGCAGTCCAGACAAAATTCCCCCAATTATCCAGAGGTAAAATGAATATTCTTTAATTTAAAGTAGACACCTAAATGATAGCAACTTAAATGGGGTGAGAGGCAGCAGGAAGAAGTGGCAGAATTACTGAACTCAAAAATAGCTCACATCTATTAAACGCTTACTAGGCATCACACGCATTATCTCATCTAATTCAGATGTGATCTCCATTTTACAGATGAGGAAACAGAGGTTTAGTGAAGTGAATTTGTTCAAGTCCCCAGAGGTGAGCTGGCAGCATGCAGACTTGAACCCCGGCAGCCTGACGCTGGGGTGGGCGCTCAGCCCCTATTCACACAGCTGCGGTCCTCAAGAGGTGGAGGATCACTGAGTGAAGCTGGGGACCAAGAGATGGGGTGACTTTTCAGGACTTGTAAGAAAAACTTGGCTGAGTTCTAGAGGCCTCAGCTTTCAGTGTCGGGGCCTATGCAAATCTTTAAGTGAATGTGGTCCCATTTCTTTGTTTCCATCTGTCTTAGTGAAACTGCCTCTGCTTAGCGGTGTGGAGTATTGCTTTCCCAGTTTAGAAAGTTAATTTATAAAGGCAGCTGAAGTGAAGAATATGGTTCAAGAGGGTGCCCCAGCTAGCAGGTGTTAGAGGAATAGGGTGGGGGCGGGGAACATAGGGCTGGAGAATCGAGAAATAAGTTGAACCTTTGACGTTTGAAGAATGTGGGAGGAAAAAAGAAAGTATGGACACAGGTCCAAAGCTTTAGCAGTACCCATCCCTGGACCTGTCCTAAAAGCCCTATTTTTGCTCATTTGGTATTTCTGATACAAAAACACGAAGAGGTAGTTGTAGTTTCCAGTTTCTTGGTGGCAAAATTGTATGCAAACATTGAAAAAGATTTCCCCATGCCCTTCTTTACTGCAACAGTAAACATGTTTACTGGAGAAAAATCAGAAGCAAGCAAGAAAGAATAAAAATAGAACTGACAATCCCAGCACACAGCAAAATCCACTGTTTACATACTGTGAACTGTACTCTGGCAGGTCACAAAGAAAGTCTTCAGGCGAATTGTAATCAAATGATGGGTTGAAGGAGATGGGAAAGAGGGAGGAAAGGAGAGGCCATGGTGAAGGCTAGAATTAACGAAATCAACCTCCTTGTATCAGTTGCCATCTGACAAGCCCCATACATGTTGCATGGAGCAGAATGTCATTTCCTAAAGACAGGGCACCCATGAGGCCCCTCCTTCACCACTGACCATAAGCATCATCTCTATCTCGCTCTAAATCCCCTCCCCAAGCCTAGAGAAGGCCTCTCAAGGGCCTTCAAAAATCCTGCATCCCCCCAGAGAACCCTCCTGGAGCCAGGCCTCCACGCATGCGTGCCCGCACATGTGCCCCTGGCACTCTCTCCTGGGGAGTGCTCCGAGAGCCAAGGCCTTAAAAGGCTCTCAAAACTCCAGGGTCTCTCTGGAAACCACCCACTCTGGGCCTTCTGGAGGCTTTGTCACTGGAAGGTGTGAGGAAGGATGAAGTCACACAATCATTGGGAAAGCTTTGGTTTGGGCTGAAATCTGTTGTCAGCCTGTCTTCTCCTCTGTTCCTATGTAACTCAGTGTTGTGTGCACGCACACACACGTGCACGAGCCCATGATGTGTGATTTCAATGTTTTTTCCTTTTGGGGGGGATGTTTTTCTCTTAAATGATTGTTTGATTTGTTTTTGATAGAAAAATCCATTGCCAGTACAAAAGAGCATATACAGTGGAAATTGGTCTCCCTCCAACCTCGCTGATCTAGTCAGTTCCCTTCCCCAGAGGCAGCCCCTACTATTGATTTCTTGCGTATCTGTCTAGAGAGATTCCATGCAGAAACAAACATGGCCCCTTCAATCTGTTCCAAATGGTCAGAGTGAGTTCTTTTAAGGGACTGCTGAGTTGGTCATTCCCTTTCGAGTCTTCCCAAAACACAGAGGACCAAGTCCCAAAGCTCTAACAGGCCCTCCAGAGCCTGCCCAGCTCTCCAATCTCCTCTTGAGCCACCTTTTTCCTTGCATTGAACTCCAGTCACACTGGCCTTCCCACCCATTCCTACCTCGAGACCTCTGCCCCTGGTGGCCAGTCCAGCTGGGTGCTGTCTGTCCTTCCTCTGCCCAGCTAAGCTCCTTCAGGTCTTCATTTACATACCACTTCCTCAGAGGGGACTTCCTGACTTCCTTCTTAAACCTGGGTCCTTCATTATCCTCTCAGCACAGCCAGATAATTTCCTTTGGAGCATTTTCTTAACTCGTGGTTATATATTTATTTGTGTGACTATGTGTTTAATGTCTGTCTCCAAGTAGACTATATGCTCCCTGAGGGCAGGGACTCCAGCATCCCACACAACGATGGCACACAGTTCTTAATTTATTGAGGGAATAAATAAAGTGTTGACTGAGTGTTTGATTGATTTGGAGGCAATTGTGTTTTTGTGCATTTTCTGCTTTTTCACTTAAAATTTTTTATGGAAAATTTCAAACATACATAAAAGTGGGAAGAACAACACATTGAACCCCTGTATAAATATCACCCACATTCACCAGTTGTCAAGATCTTGCGATATTTGCATACTTTTTTCCTCTTCTACTTTGTTTTCCCCTAGCCTTCTGAAGGCACAGAAAAATTACTGACTGCTGCCATTTATTGTTTACTCTGTGCCAGTAACTTTGTTAAATGTTTCTGCCATAAATCCTTATCTACTCCCCTCAACAACCCTGCTGGGTAGGCATTATTATCCACATTTTAGAGATGGGGAGACCGAGACACTTTAAGTCCACCTGTGCAGTGGCCCCAGTTCAGTAGATGGAAAAGTTGGGATTGAAACCCAGGTCTCTCTGACTCCAAGGCCCAGGTCCTCAACTGCCAGACTACTTGATGCAGACTTCATCAGCGCGCCTCATCACCTGCCTTTCTTCTTCATACCCACAGACTTTGAAAATGTTTGAAGCATTTTTATAGTGTTTAAGCTGTGGAGGGAAATGCTTGCTTCCCTGTGAAAGGAGTGCAGCAATTGACTTTATTATTCTCCTATAAAAAAAAACCCCACCAATTCAGCCAATAAATATTTATTGAACCCTTTTTTATTTACCAAGCACCATGTTAAAAGCTGGGGAAACAATAGTGCGAAAAAATAAATACTGTCCCTGCTCTCCTGGAGCAGAGTAGAGTCAGGTTCTCCAACATTAGATAATTTGTGGCTGAACCCATTCTATGTAAATACACTCTTGGTTTTTCAGCTGAGGCTGTGGGTTCAGAATGAGAGAAGTAAGATGGAGCCGCTGACACTGGAGGTTCGAAAGACTCCACTCTACTATTCGGAGGCGTCTTCTCTGAGACCCTCTTCTACTTCTTTTCTTTCCCTCTGCTTCGTGAGCACCTGAAGCAATACTGCTTTCATCTCTGACTGGACAGAGGACGGGAAATGATCTATGGTTCAAAACTTCTCTGATGGCTCAACAGGGCTGCTCTGTAGTGTTGTGCAGTTAGTGTACTTGCAAAGACACCTGGTTAAGGCGGCCAGTTGGAGCTGAATCAAGCCTAAGGCTCACTTCCCAGGCCGTGGCCTTGTCCTGGGTCGGCACAGCCCTGAGGAAGGGGTACCTTCTTCTTCCCTTAAGCTTCCCAGGGCAGACCCACAAAGGCAACACATAAGCTCCAGGTGGCCCTCTTGGTAGAGCTGGAAAAATAATGGAAAGGGCGATGGTTGAATTGCTGTGTCAGATTGAAGTTTTGTGAAATTTACCGTTTGTGTTTTCCATGTCTCCCACTGATGCAGTTGATGTAATTCAAAGTGCCTTCGTATTTCTTTCTTAATAGACTTTATTTTTTAGAGCAATTTTACATTCACAGCAACATTGAGCTGAAGGTACAGAGATTTCCTATAAACCCTCTGCCCCCCACACATGCATACCTTCCCGCATTATCAACATCCCCCACCAGAGTGGGGTATTTGTTACAATTGATGAACCCACAGTGACACATCGTTATCACCCAAAGTCCTTAGGTTTTGGTGTCAGTGAGAATGCAAGCGTTGGTTCAACAGAGGAAAAATGCACGCTGGTTAAAAGCATCAGCTTTATAGGGTACATACTGTGACTTGAGAATGTCCCTGCCAGTGTGTAACTGGAAATAATGGGAAGAACTGGTAATACTTTTCAGGTGGTTCATTTCTTAGACTTAACTTCTAGAGTTGAGCTCATCATCTCATCATAATGGTGAAGAAAATAATAACAATTGCCTAGCCCTTTATGAATAAACCCAGGGGTTTTCCATTTGGAATACATTCACTGTGTTTTTCTTTCTTTTTTTTAATTGAGGTATAATTGAGGTGTAACATTGTGTAAGCTTAAGGTATACAACATGTTGATTTGGTACATTTATATATTGCAATATGATTACCATTGTAGCATTAGCTCACACCTCTCTCACATCACATAATTATCATTTCTTTTTTGTGGTGGGAGTAATTAAGATCTAGTCTCTTAGCAAGTTTGATGTTGATAATACAATAGTGTTGTGTCTAATCACTCTACCGTGCATTAGATATCCAGGACTTATTTATGTACTAGTTGCAAATTTGTACCCTTAAACAACCTCTCTCCTATTCTTCTACCCCTCCCCCACCCACAGCCCCTGGTAACCACCATTCTACTCTCTGTTTTTATGAGTTTGGCTTGTTTAGATTCCACATGTAAGTGATATATAGTATTTGTCTTTCTCTGTCTGACTTAATCTCACTTAGCATAATGTCCTCAAGGTCCATCCATATTGTCACAAATGGCAGAATTTCCTTCTTTCTCATAACTGAATAATATTCATGTATATAATATATATATATATATCTATCTATCTCACATCTTCTTTATCCATTCATCCACTGATGGACACATGGGGTGTTTACATATCCTGTCTATTAGGAATAATGCTGCAATAAATATAGGAGTGCAGATATCTCTCTGATATCCTGTTTTCATTTCCTTTGGCTGCATACCCAGAAGCGGAATTGCTGGATCATATGGTAGTTCTATTTTTAATTTTTTGAAGAAATGCCATTCTGATTTCCGTAGTGGCTGGACCAGTTTACATTCTCACGAACAGTGCACAAGGGTTCCCTTTTCTCCACATCCTTGCCAGCGTTTGTTATCTCTTGTCTTCTTGATGATAGCCATTCTAACAGGTCAGGTGAGGTGACATCTCATTGTAGTTTTGATTTGCATTTCTGTGATAATTAGTGATGTTGAGCATTTTTCATGTACCTATTGGCCATTTGGATGTCTTCTTTGGAGAAAGATCTATTTAATTCCTCTGCCCATTTTTTAATCAGATTTTTGTTGTTGTTATTGAGTTGAATGAGTTCTTTATATATTTTGGATATTAGCCCCTTATCTGTATTTATTATCGTGTATAATAGTATTAATAACTTTAATTTAGTGAGTACTGATATGTGCAGGGCATTATACCCAGACTTTGAAATACATTGCTTTATTTAATTCTCTTTATAGCTTTATAAGGTAGGTATTATTACCTTAGTTTTATACATGGGGACACTGACATTTGAGTTACCCGAGATCATATAACAAGGAGGCAGTAAGTACAAGTAGGACTTAAACCCTGTTCTATTTGACTCCAAAACCTGCACATATGACACCATCTCACGCTCTTCTGTTTTGAGAGAAGAGATCTGTTCAGTCAGCTTTGAGGTCTCTATCCTGACCTGAGCACCCGCTGCACAAATTCCAGACTTCCAGAAAATATTCCCAGTCTCCTCCAACTTTGAATCTTTCTCAGCTTTCCCTTCTTGAATATTTACCGCCCTCGTAATGCAAACTGACCACCAGGAACTCTTCTTGGTGCAGCCACCAGACGGCTCCCTCTTAGTTAACATAACCACAGTTCACACTTGCACCACCAGCCCCAAACCAGCCCGGCCCTTTATCTCTGCCAACCTCATTGCTCAGTGCAACCAGTGACATACAAATATACAAAATCTCATGAGGATTTTTCTCTTTGACAATCTCCTCGCAGCTGTCCATATGAGGGGACAATAATTTAAAAGGACTAAGACAAGAAAGTTGTGTGTAATGGGGTTTGGGGGGATCAAAGAGACTTGAGTTTCACAGGATGAAGAATGTAATTCTGTGGGAAGTTGGGGCAGGAGGTGGTGGCACTGGGCGTTGGTTTTCATGGTCCTAAGATCACAACTATGATCAGGAGTTGACTGTAATTATTTTTTGCTTTGGGTCAAGTGAGATAATTGCTTTGCAATTCTTGGCCAGCTTGGTATTTTATTTCCCGTTTAATTTAAGGAGCCCGTGGCTTTTATAAGACAAACTCACCGGTAATAACTTACATTTGTTTTGCTCTTATCCTTGAGTGTTTTTGGCTCATTATAGACTTTCTTTCATTCAATCCTCACAACCACCCCGTGAGGAAGGTACTACAAGTACCTGCATTTTACAGATGACAAGACAGAGGCCCAGGAAGGGTAAATAACTTGCTCAAGGTCACAGAGTTAGTAAGTGGCAGAGCATGGATTCAAAACCAGGCAGCTTGCTCCCAGGCTGAGCTCTTAACCACTATTCAATGTACCCTCTAAATTCTTGTGGTGGTGGTGGGCGATTAAAGATACTCATGATAACCTTTGCATACAGAGCTCGTTAGGCAGCAAATGCTTAGAATGCTTCTTGCCTACTTTTTGTTTAGAAACCTAGGGGTTTTCCCAAAACACTTTTGGCCTCTGTCCCACCTTCATGTCTCCCCTGGGGAGATGGAGTCACTTACCTGAGTGGGAGAGTGAAAGGGGCTGCGTGGCCCATCTTCTTTCTCTCGTTCCCTCCTTGGGGCGCAATCTGCCTCTCGAGACCACACCTTTTCATCTGCCCCTCCAGGGGCAGGTCTCCTCTGTGGAGTGGGCGTGGGGAGGACTTCGGGGATCCAGCGCTCCAGAGTAAGTCTGCCTGACTTTGGGGCTCGGTATGAGAAGGCCCCTTGCTTCATAGAAGCCACAGTCTCCACATCAGCTTAATAAAGGGGATATTTGAACCCTATTTGATGATTCTTTGTCTTCTTTCTCAGTGGATCTAGAACTCAGATGGAGAAGAGAGGTGTTGTGTGTCCTTATCACATCTTCCCCCAGCAACTATTGAGGAAAATAAATAAAGAAGTATAGATGAGTAATAAGACATCACATCCACTAGAGACTCTTGATCCGACATCCGATGAATCCATCTGCTTCCAAGGTGACTAGTTCATCAGTTAAGCTCAAGAAAAGGAATGCAGCAGGTACTTTGCTTACGTGGTCTCATTTAACTCCTATAAGGAGACGGTATCTCATTCGGTCAATAAATATTGGGAGTGGCCCACAGGCCTGGCTTTGTTCCGGGAGGCTCAGAGAGGTAATGGGAATTGCTCAAGGTAGCTGGTCAGTGGAAGAGCTAGGATTTTTTGAACCCAGGTCTGACCAATGACACCATTTAGGCATTCCTTGGAGAGAAAAGAGAGTGGGAACAAATAAAAAAGTAATAATAAACATGTTATTGAGCCCTGACTTGATATCATTGTGTAACTTTGTACCACTCAGTGCTTTGTGGTGCATTATCTCATTAAATCCTTGCATCACCCTTAGAAAGTAGGTATTGTTTTCCTCATTATACACACCAACAACCTGAGCTTCGATGACGTTAAATAATTTTCTGAAGGCCACACAGTAAATGGCAGAGCTCCAGCTGTAATCCAGGATCTTCTCACTCCAGTCCTTTGGCTCCTGTGCAGCGCTGCCTTTGTTTTTCTGGAGCTTATAAAGGTAGTTGGGAGACTCAATCTCTGATATGATATCAGAGCATCTTGAAACCATTAATTAACAAGTGCAGATCAGCCTGGTGGGTGTGCGTGGAGGTGCTGAAGGGAAGGGAGAGAAGCCAGAGGCAGAGGTCGGGGGAGGAAAGGCGGGCAGAGTAGAGTGATCAGCCCTGGGTAGGTTCACCTAGGCTTCGCGGAGAGGAATTTTCAGCTAGGTTTTGGCTGACATATTCTTGATGACAGTGAAGAAAAATAACGAGGCAAGTTTGAGAATCAGGGATAATTTTTGAATGACATCCTTTGTACCTGTAAGTCAGTTGTAAAAAAGAAACAACAGCAACAGCAAAACCCATCCCCTCTGAAAATGAGGAACCGCCCTGCAAGGACATGGCCTCCAGCCAGGTCTTGAGGATTTTGTTTGGGTGAGACTCTGAAGACCCTGGATCTTGCCATGGCTTTCTGTCAACTACGTGGTCACAACAGGGGGTCATTTAATTTTTCTGGGCCTTAATATCCTTATGTCTAAAATGGGGAAGTAGAATATGTGGCCTCCGGAGGTCTATCCAGCAATAATATTCTTCCTCCTCCTCTGCAGGGCAGGGAAGAGTAGCAGCATTTCCCAGAATTTCTGACACGTAGATGATGGTCAGTAAATGTTGAATTGAACTAATTGAGGACAACGACACTAATTGAAAAAGAGATTCCCCTTCACAGTAGCCATGTCCTGCCATAGTCTTGTTGCCTGTGTTCCATACTTCATCTATCTTTGCCTCTGAGTTATCAAACTTGTCGTTTCCTTACGGAGAAACCTCTCCCCACAAATCACTCAGCTTCCCTCATTCTACCCTCTGTCTAGAAAGGGCTCAACCACTCTACGAATCCCTTACGTTCTTAATTCTTCTTACGTAGCCTTCTGACTTCCAAGTTCTTAACTACAGCTGGCTTGGCTACACACTTATTCTACATTTTTCATTTAATTGGTGCATGGAGAGTCTCATTTACTCCCTCCATAGCTGAGCAAACATCTGCATGCAGGGTGTGAATGAAACCACGTGACTGAAGGAGCAACACCTAGTGGCAGCAGGCTTTAATTGCAGGCTCAAATTTGGCAGTGAATTAACTTCTTGAAAGTTGACTTTTAAAATTAAGTAGGGCCTGGCCCCACGATCAAGTGGTTAAGTTCATGTGCTCTGCTTCGGTGGCCCAGGGTTTCACAGCTTCAGATCCTGGGCGTGGACATGGCACTGCTCGTCAAGCCATGCTGAAGTGCTGTCCCACATGCCACAACTAGAAGGACCCGCAACTGAAAATATACAACTATGTACCGAGGGGGCTTTGGAGAAAAAAAGGAAAAATAAAATCTTTAAAATTAAGTATATACAGTGATAAGAATAGCATTTCAAGGAGGAAAGTTTCTTCCATATCATTTTTTGGTTTAAGCAGATATATTTGGTGTTATATAGATAAAACGACCACGTATTTGATGCCATTTTTCACTTGTCGTCCACATCACTTAGCACCATAGATGCAAAATCTGAATCACTCTGCTCAAATTTCCAGCCTGAAAAAGATCACTTCCATCTAGGCTTCTGAGACTGGAATCTGGTTGATCTGGTTGTTTGTGGCAGTAGTATGGCAGACACTCCAGGGTGGCCTCCCAATCCCCAAGCTCCCCTATTTTTCACTAACAGCCCTCCAGTTGTGTTTAGGGCAGCAGTGTGCCCATTTAAGAACCTGCACCTTCCCAGACTCCTTTGATACTAGAGGGGCCACAACTTAGGTCTTGCCAAAGAGGTATAAGTAGAAGTTCCCTGCGTGGGGTTTCCAAGAAAGCCGTTGTTTTCCTGATAAAAAGAGATGAGTCCAATTGTCACATGCACTTTGCCCTTTACTCTTCTCCTTCTTTCTGCCTGGAGTATGGAAACCATGTTGTAGGGGCAGCATCCCAGCTTTCAATTCTGAGGAAGAAAGTCAGGCACTAAGAGTAGCAGCAGAAGAAGCTATAAAGAGCTTGGGACCTTGTTGACTTCCTTAAACAGGTGTATCAGCCCTACTTCAAAACTTCTATTATTGAGAGAGAAATAAAGCCTCTATTTAGTAAAGCACTATGGTTAGTTCCTTTCAGCCACGTGAAATCCTGACTGATGGAAATATAGAAGAGAGGAAAATATGAAAATTTTAGGTTTCAAGAAAAACTTACATATCTTGAAGATATTGGCAATCAAATGCACCAGGCCATAAATATATTGTGCTGAGCTTTGGTTTATCCAGATTTTGTCAGTGATTGCCTGAATCTTTTCCTTCGTTTCTTCCTCCCATCCTTCCTTCCCTTTTGAAACAAAGTTTGTAGAGCAGCTCCTATACTATCTATGTGCTAGAGGTAAAATAGTGAGCAAAACAGGCATGATTTCTGCCCTCGAATAATTATGTAAATATATAATGAGAAAACAATCTAAATATAATGAAAGGTGCTAGAGGGAACAATGAGAACACGTAAATGAGGGGCCACATCTAGTCTGGGAAGGTTTCTCTGAGGAGCTGAGGTCTGAGCTGAGACCAGAAGGATGAACAGGAGTTTATTAGGCAAAGGTGGTAGATGAAATGAGAAGAGAAACATCATCATGTGTAAAGGCCCCAACGCTGTAGAGAGAGCAAAGCACTTTTGAGGAACTGAAAGTAGTGCCCTGTGACTGATATATTGAAAGTAAAGAAGAAACAGCACAAAATTAGGGTGGAGAAGTAAATGAGCCAGACGACTCAGGGCACTCTGGTCAGTTCATATGAAGGATTTGCATCTTTGTCCTAAGACCAATGGAAAGTCATTGAAGATCCTAAACCTCTAGGGATGACCTGGCCATATTTGAGTTTAAAAGCCCAAATGCTGGGGCCAGACTGGTGGTGCAGCTGTTAAGTTCGTGCACTCCACTTGGGCGGCCCAGGGTTCGCCGGTGGAAGCCCAGGCGTAGACCTACGCACCACTTATCAAGCCATGCTGTGGCAGGCGTCCCTCCTATAAAATAGAGGAAGATGGGCACGGATGTTAGCTCAGGGCCAGTCTTCCTCAGCAAAAAGAGGAGGATTGGCAGCAGATGTTAGTTCTGGGCTAATCTTCCTCAAAAAAAAAAAAAAAAGAAAACCCAACCCAAATGCCATTCTATCCATATGGCCTAGACTGGATTGGAGATGTGAGGCTAGAGTTTATATGGGGAGCCTGGTTAGGATACCAGATGGGAGATGGTGAGCAAGGTGAGGATGATGACAGCTAGGATTCAGGAAGTGACAGTGGAGAAGGAGGAATGTTGCAGGATTTGAATACTATTTAGAAGGCAAAATCAGTAAGTCCTGCTGATGGATTAGACACAGAGGTTGACAGACAGGAGAGTTCAAGGACGACTCCTAGATTCTGGCTTGCAGAATTGGATGGCTGGTTGTTGGAGGGGGGTGGCCTTTACTAAGAAAGGAAACTTGGAGGAGGTCTGGGTCAGGTGGGAGGCATTATGATGAGTTTCCACTGAACATGATGAGTGTGAGGAACCTTAAGACACCCGTGTGGGTCTGTCACTTGGGCCTGTGAGAGCAGAGGTCTGGCATTCAGAGGAGAGGTCTGGGCTGCAGGCATCAGTGTGTAAATGGTGGACGAAGTTACAGATCATGAGATCACTTAAGGAGAGAGGATAGAGTGAATAGAGAAGGGGGCTTAGGACCAAGTTGATGTAAAGATGAATAATCTTGTTCTCATCCTCAGGAAGCTTATAACTTGCGAGAGATGATGAGCTACATACATACATGATTACAATATAGACCGAAAAGGACTTTTATCCTACCAATGCCATAACTGAGGCATTCAGAGGAGAGAAACCCTACACCATCTGAGAGGATCAGAGACCATTTCATGGAGAAGCATTTAAGAACATCTTTGGGGCCAGCCCCGTGGCCAAGTGGTTAAGTTCTCGCACTCCGCTTCGGCAGCCTGGAATTCACTGCTTCAGGTCCTGGGCATGGACCTACACACCACTCATCAAGCCATGCTGTGGCAGCATCCCACATAGAAGAACTAGAATGATTTACAACTAGGATATACAGCTATGTACTGGGGCTTTGGGGAGGGAAAAAAAAAGAGGAAGGTTGGCAACAGATGTTAACTCAGGGCCAATCTTCCTCACCAAAAAAAGCATTAAAAAAAAGAGAGCACATTTATAAAAAAAAAAAAAGAACATCTTTGTTGGATAGCTAGAATGAAGTGAGGTAGATGAGGAGAGGAATGGGCTTCCAGGTGGAGAGAGTGACTCAAAAAAAAGTTTGAAGTCTGAAAAGCAAGACACATTGGAGGTACTTCAGGGTTTTCCATTTATCTAGCAATGGGGTATAAGCAGGGGAGTCAGGAAAACGTGAGCTGGAGCGAGACTGAAGAGGGCGGTAAATGCCAGGCTGAGATACTTCACCTGTAGGAGTGCGAACTACCAAAGGTTTGTGTGTATGTGGAGGAGAAGGTGAGGTGATGAAGCAGTGATTACTTCATAAGAAGACCCCTCTGGTGTCCCACGTGGGGTGCACTGGAGAGGATGAATACTGGAGGTGGGGAGACCAGGTAGGAGGCTGGAGTGGAATATCTCAGAGATCGTCTGAATGCAACGACTGAACCCACTCAGCTAGTTAGCTTAAGTAAAAGGTAGATTTAGTGAAAAAAAAATTTTTATATATATGAATACCTCATGGAATGCAATCCTGGAAGTCCAGTTGGCTCACAGGAGACGGACAGCTGAGAGGCCCTCTCTGGGCCTCGGTCTCCCTGGAGACACACGGTCTCTTGCCTTTTCTTCTCTCTGCACTCCTGTAGTCTTTGAAGACCAGCTTCCTCTGTGAAGCTGTTGGCTTCTGCTCTTCCTTCCTCATGGTTTGTGCGGGGTTTGGGCTGCCATGACACTCACTCTGACCTGAATCCACTAGGTCTTACAGCTCCAGAGCCCACTATCATTTGCCACAGTCTCTTCGATGATCATGGCCTGACAAAAAGCTGTACCTCTGAGTGACAAAGTAGACTCCAAATCGATATCCCAGTCACGATCCATACAATAATATAACGCATCTCCTTCCCGCATTCCACGTTGGTGGGACAGCCTAGCATTCGTACAGGTTTGCTGGGCGGGATTCAACTCACAGTGCTTCCACATTTGTGCAATAATAGGTTATTATCCATCCCCAGAAGGAGGACAGGGACCATGTTTGTCTTGTCTACTGCTAGGTAACAAATGACCCCAGTACTTGATGGCTCCAAGCAACAACAGGTATTCATCCTCTCACAGTTTCTGGAGGTCAGGAATATGGGAGTAGCTTGACTGGGTGGTTGTGGCTTGGGGTCTTCATGGAAGTTGCAATCAAATGTCACTGGGGTCGCAGTCATCTGAAGGCTTGACCGAAGTTGGAGAATCCACTTCTAAGATGGCCCCCTCTCATGGCTGTTGGCAGGAGGCCTTGTTTCCTTACCACCTGGGCCTTTCCACAGGGCCCTTAAGTGTTCTCACCACATGGCAGCTGGTTTTCTCCAGAGTGAGTGATCCAAGAGAGACCAAGGAGGAAGCCGCATTTATGACCTAGTCTCAGAAGTCATATCGTCACTTTTGCCCCATTCTATTTACTAGAAGCAAGTCACTACTCAAGGGAAAGGGAGTTAAGCTCCATCATTTGAAGGGAGAATTGTAAAAGAATTTGGAGACATATTTCAAAACCACCACAACCACTATAATTCCAGCACTAAGGCACTAAGGCAGGGAGTTATTCTAAGGAACGGCCGTTTGCGCCTTCATTCAGCTTTAATGTCTTCTGCTACGGTGTCCCAACAGCAAGTGGTTGGGCCATTTTGAGAAGTTGCCTGGCCATTCACGCAACATATGAGCTGCTGGGATTCCTTATTGGGGAAAAACTGGAAGAAGAGCTATGAAGTCTCAGAGGTACCTGAGAGCTAAGTTTTTCTAATGAACTAGAATTATAAATGAATATTTATAATAGGGACCTCTATTATTATTATTATTGTTGTTGTTATTATTCTTGTTATTTGAGGAGAAGCTATTTTAAATCTCTTTGAAGACTTGGGATCACTGATGTGTGTAAGATCAAGTGGATTGAGATCAGAGTGGGTGCCCTGGGAACTCAAACCCCACACAAACCATGGTGGAGGAGAGCCGAACGGGGTTCTTTCGTTCAGTTTTTTAATCCCTGGTATTCCAAGAGAAAAGAAGGGAGTGGTAGGTGTGGCAGCAATGGATGAGTGCCACTAAGCTCTCCCTTCAAGAAAGAGCCTGACTCAGCTGGGAGGAGCGCGATTAGTGGCAGCACCTCTGGGAGCCACCACAGCTTGGAGCTGAGGCGGTGCTCTTCCCGGGCAGCCCCCAGCCAATGACAGAGCATGCTGAGGGCAGGTCTAGTTATTTCTGTCTAATGTGAGACTTCTCAGATGAGCAATCTTCGTGCTCCAAAACTCCGCATTGAGTGGCCGAGCCCTTGTCAGATGTGTATTGTGATCTGAGGCTCTCCCTGCCCAACCCTGCAGCCTCCTCCTTTCTCTCTCACACTGTCTCCCTCTCCCTAGTAAGCTCTTGCACTCCTAACTCCATCTTGGCATCCCGGAGGACATGAATGGGCTTGGTAGGGATGTATAGAGGGCGTGTGGTCATGGGAACCGTGGGGCTTGCTTAGGTGAAGGACAGTGGAATGCAGTGGTTAAGTGCTTTGGAGGCAAATAGCCTGGGTTTGAGCCTGGCTATGCTACCTACTAACTTTGTGACATTGAGCAAGTTCCTTAAGCTCTTTGTCTCTCGGTTTCCACATTGGCAAGATGGAGATGATAATATAAACCTAGATTTTTCAGATTTTTGGGGAGGATCAAATGGTTCATTCTTATAAAGTGCTCAGCATCATTGAATCAGGCAAAGTTCTTAGTTGTGAACAACAGAAGCTGACTCAGGTTGATCGAAACAGAAAAAGAAGTGATCAGAAAGACAGCAGGCAGCTCCCAGAATCCCCAGAGAGGCTAGAGAAGCAGCTAAGAAAACAGAAACAAGGGCAGCAGTCAGGGCCATGGTCAAAATCATGCTACAAAATCAGCCTGGTGAGGACACTGCTGCTGCCACGCTGGAAGGTGGGATGCCTCCGTGTGTCCCATTGCCTCTGCCACTGCCATTCCCAGTTGTGGACCTCAGACCCTGCCCTTGGCCTTGCTGCCACTGCTGTCTGGAAATGTGATATGTCTGTCCCTAACCACACCAGCCCAGTCATCAGAATGGCTTCTCTGGGGTCCCCCAGATCTTTTCTCCTCCCCCCTTCCTCCCTTCTTCTTCTTCTTCTACTTCTCTTCCCCTCCCCCTTCTTCTCTGTCTCTCATCTCTGTTTCCATGTCCATCATCTCTATCTCTATCTTTCCTTCCTCCCCCTTCTTCCTCCCCCTTTTCCTTCTCTATCCTCTTCATCTTCGTCTCCATCTTCTCTATCTCTACAGTAGTCCCCTCTTATCTACAAGGAGTAGTCCCCTCTTATCTACAAGGAATACGTTCCAAGACCCCCAGTGGATGCCTGAAACTGTGCATAGTGCTGAATCCTATATATACTACATTTTTTCCTATATATACATACCTATGATAAAATTTAGTTTATAAATTAGGCACAATAAGAGAATATCTGAATTGCCAGCCTCACAACTCTTGTGCTTTGGGGCCATTATTAAATAAAATAAGGATTACTTGAACACAAGCACTGTGATACTGCAACAGTCAATCTGATAACCGAGACGGCTACTAAGGGACTAATGGGCGAGTAGAGTATACGGTGTGGATACACTAGACGAAGGGAAGCTTCACGTCCCAGGCAGGATGGAGTGGGACTCCTCAAGATTTTATCACACTACTCAGAATGGCGTGCAATTTGAAACTTATGAGTTGTTTGTTTCTGGAATTTTCCATTTAATATTTTCAGACCACAGATGACTATGGGTAACTGAAACCACAGAAAGCAAAACCATGGATAAGGGGTGCCTAGTGTGTTTCTCCTTCAACCTTTCCCTCTCCACTGGCTCATTGTCCTTGTCAACTAGCTATACCAAATCTTTCCCATTGAAAAAATATGTGACCCAATGATCTCTCTTTAACTTCCTTTATCCTCTTCTTTCCTTCCTCAAACTTCTGAGAAGTCTATTTTTCTTCCTCGCTTCTTATTCACTCAACTACAATCTGGCTTCCCTCTCTTTTACTCCTCTGAAACTGCTCTTCCCAAGTTGCTAATGACCTCTCTGTTGCCTTGCCAGGAGTCACCTTTTCTGTCCCCCTGCTTGACCTCTTGGGAACATTTGATTTTGTTGACCATGACTTCCCTTTGAAATTCTTTCCTGTTCTTGGCTTGATGTTGCCATCCTTTTCTGGCTTTCCTCCTTTCTTGAACCTCACCATCTCGGTGTTCTTAGATTTTCGTTCTTTGTTTACCTTCCTTATTTATTCTCTAGGGGTGTCATAACAAAGTACTATGAACTGGGTGGCTTAAATAACAGAAATTTATTGTCTCATGGTTCTGGGGGTTTGAAGTTGGAGATCAAGGTGTCAGCAAGGTTGGTTCCTCGGCTTGTAAAAGCATCACCCTGATCTCTTCCTTCATTGTCTTGCGGTGTTCTCCCTGTGTGCATGCCTCTGGGTCCAAATTCCCCCTTGATATAAGGATGCCAATCATATTGGATTAACCTTCCTTCCCCAATGCCTGCATCTTAACTGACTATGTCTATAATGTCCCTAGTTCCAAATAAGGTCACATTCTGAGTTGCTGGGGGTTAGGACTTCAGCATATGATTTTGGGGGGCAGGACACAGTTCAACCCATAACATCTCCTAAGCATTGTGTTCCCTGGGTCTTGTCCTTAGCTCTCCCTGAGAAACTTCATCCAAACCCATAGCTTTAACTCCCGCACCACCTCTACAGTGAGGATGGATGCCCAAAGGCATTTCTCTAGCCTTGTCCTCTCTCACTGAGTTCTGCAGGGATAGATCCAATTCCTCAGGGGACACGTTTGGAGATTCACAGGTCTCTTTAAATTTATAATGTCCCAAATTGAATTTACCTTTTTCTCACAGCTCCTCCTTCTCCTGAGTTTCCTGTCACAGACATCTGGCTCCTCCAGCCCACCCTGGAAATTACCCTGGAGGCTTGCTCTAGCTTACTGTCTCCTTTCGGTCACCAAGTCCTGTCAGTTCCACTTCTTCCATAGTTATTTCATGGCTCTCTCTCTCTTTTGTTTTTCTTGCTGTCACTTCCTTGGTTTAGTCTGCATCTCTTTTAACTTGAATTATTATGATTAATAATGACAATAACAAGCATTTATTGAGTGCTTACTGTGTGCCAGGCCCTTACATAACACGTCTTCTAGTCTTACCCCCTCTTCAATTCATCCTGATTCCAGAAAGACCTCTATAAACACAAATGGAGTAGGTATAAATGTTTAGTCCCCTAAATTCAGAGGATCAAAAAGAATAATTTTTTTTCTTATAATTCAACTTAATGATTGTTTTAAACTTTCATTCCGTCTGTGGGCAGAAAACATAATCTCAGATAATTCTGAGCAAATAACTGATTCCTGCACTGTGCTTTTTCATCTACTATTTCTTAATATTATAGTTCTTAATACTACTAATAATATTGAGACTGCCATCATTTTTCTTAGCAGCATAGTATTCCAATATATGAACGTACCAAAACTTTTAGGCAGTTCCCTATTTATGAACCACTAGATCATTTACAGTCTTTTGCTATTACAAAGTCTTTGTGACACATCTTTGCATAAATGTTCCTGAAATGAGAATACTGGATCACAGGGTATGTACATTTTAAATTTTGATTGCTCTTGCTAAATTGCCCTCCTAAGAACTTGTACCCATTTATACTGCTACAAATAGCATATGAAAATGCCTGTTTCCCCTCATTAGCATCAACAGTAGTTATCATGAAACTTTTAAATATTTGCCATACTTTGTCTTAATTGTATTTCTTTAATTATGAGTGAGGGTGAACATTTTTTCATTATACTCTGTCTTTTAACCTTTTTTCCCCCACTGAATTTAACGTCAACATCTTTTCATTTAAATATTTATCATTCCAGATGTACTTTTAGGAGTTTAGTTTCTAGTTACAAACCTATAAGACCACACTAGACAGAATCTTTTTTGAAATAAGAATAAGACGTTTGTGACTAAGAATTCTTAGGTGGCTTCTAAACCTTAGAATAAACAGTCAACCAAGAGTTTAAGCCAGCAGTGCCCCAAAGAAATATAACATGAACCACAAATCCGAGTTATGTATGTAATTTTAGATTTTCTTATAGCCACATTAAACAAGTGAAAAGAAACAGATGAATTTAATTCAATAATATGTTTTTAACCCAATATATTTAAAATAGTCTTGTTTCAATATATAATCAATCTAAAATTATTAAGGAGACATTTTGCATTCTTTTTTTTTTTGTTCTAAGTCTTCTAAATCCAGTGTGTATTTTACCCTTACAGAACATCTCAGTTTGACTGGCCACATTTAAAGTGCTTAGTAGCCACATGTGGCTAGTGGCTCCTGAATTGGATACCACAGAAAAGTAGTTGTAAAGAAACTTCCCAGGGCATAGAAACTACAACTAACACCCAAATAGCTTAAAATTGCGCATGACAACTTGCCTAGTTTTTTTGAGGCCAAGTTCTGTGCCTTTTAGAGAGGAGGTACTCAAAGTTTGTTTTTCTACTTGGGTTATTTTTACTTTTTCAATTGAATGTTCATACTTGTTTTATGTAGATATGGTCAAAATACCTCACTGTAGCCATGAATCATTTTGTTAGTCATGAAATAAAAAACAATTCATACATTTTACTTTGTTTCTCAGAAATGAGAGATGTTTTAAGAATGTGTTTTCATAAGATTTGCCAAAATTTTTCATGGAACAATAGCTTTTTTTTTTTTCCCCTCTTCCTTTTGGACAATTGTTGAGTCGATGAAGCTTTTAAGATAGGTAAGAACAGATGTGTTGACTCAGTTTGGGAAGGCAAAAACAATTTTACTTGAAGAGAAGCCCTCAGGGAAATGACAGCCTCCCAGAGGTGTTTGAAATCCAGTTTTAGGAAGTACTGAGGCCTCAGCGGATGTAGTAATTGGGTCAAGAGCCAGCGGAGTTTGGGCAAACTCTGACCGTCCTCCAAATAGCGCAGTAGCAGGACTGGACTCCCTCACTTGACATTTCTCAAGACGATTTACATTTTAATTATTTGCTCAAAATTTGCCCCCCAACTGGTCCTTTACGCAGATGTTAATCCCATTTACTTCCCTTTAATTTTATTGCTTCGAAATCTACCAATTTAGGGAAAGAAAGAGAAGTATTCTGTGAAGTTATATAAGTGCTTTATAATATGATGTGAGAAAGAAATTCTTTTCCTGAAAATGATATTAATGTTCAATTCAAACATGGAGGCACTAACACGTTAGAAATGGACTTGGAGAATACCAGCTGGAAAAGCCCCATGTGCACCTAACTCAATTCCATCCACTTGGCTTACAAACTAGACAACAGACTCAGAGGGCGGAGACACTTGCTTAAACCGCATGGCTATACAGACGTCTGGATTTCAGGTTCTTTGATGCCTGGACCAGTAGTTCTTTTTAGTATGAATTACAGCATTTTATAACATTTTCTGAGCACTTCCTAAGTGCTGGGCCTTGGGCTAAGTGGTTTTCATAAATGTCAACCATTCACAAAATCCTTGCAATATAAAGTATTTCAAATTTAGAAGAAAAAAATGATCACTCTTCTCTAACAATTTTTTTCTTGAAACTTCATTTGCTATTTTAAACAGAGGTTGTTGACGCACAAGCCATTCTCCACTTCCAGAGTCAAGGTCTGCAAAGGAGGCCTGGGTATACTGCCCTGGGCTGTGTTTTGATAGCTACATAAGCGAAAGCTTGTTCACCGCTCAAGCCCACTGCAGAGAGGTTTGGAAAGCACATCTTTTTCCATCTTTTCCTTTCTTAGTTTGTTCACTAATAATTTCTTCCCTCTCTTACTTCCTTTTTTCCCTTCCCTCTTTCTCTCCCCTCCTCCCCCACTTTTCTCCTGCCCTCCTTCCTGCTTCCTTCCACCTCATTATAGAAAGTGAGGTGTTAAGGGCATTTTCTGTCAAGATTCCAAACTCTTCGGTTTATCTTGGACGTGTAGAATGCTGGAACTGCAGGGGCCTTGGGCATCATCTGAAGGGAAGTGGAGGCCTGGAGGAGTAAAGGACTTTATCTGAGGTCAACTAAATGAAATTCTGCGCGGGTCAGAAAGCTATCGCATAGCAGGAGTCCAATCAACCCCAAGTTGGAAAGCTGTCGGAATAGCAAAGACAGTGTCTGATTGGCTCTGAGGTGTCGTCCTTTTTTAGTAACTTAATTCAATCTCAAACCAGCAAGTTCTTCAGCTTCACTTGGAGGCCAGGATCCTTTGCCAGGAGCCTTAGAGCCAAAAGCAGATGGCTAATCACACCCAGCGCTTCAAAATCCCTAGAGTTGAGGGCTAGGCAGCCAGTAGGGCTCACAGAGAGCAGGTTCTCAGAGACACAAGGGCTCAGGACTTGTAGATACACGAGAGAAGGAAACAAGGCTTTGATTAACCCGTGCCTTCAAGCTCTTTAAGTCACTCGATTGTGGAATAGAGCCAACATATTAAGAAGACTTCAAGACGGAAAACTTGAAACTGGTTTTGCGCTTTGGAAGCCCAGGTTTCCAGACCCACCGTCCTCAGCGAGGTTCTCAACACTGGGGCACTGACTTTCCCTTCCCCATGACTGCAGCAAAGGGAGCTTCAGAGTCAGTTCCTGGGCCTTAATTTCTTCCCTTGTAAAACAAGAGAACTGGTCCGCCTGACTGCTAAGGTCCTATCTAGATGTAAGAGCTGTGTGACTCCATAATCACAGTAAAATAATAAAATGACATGTGACTCAATTGCTCCTTGACTTTTTATCATCCTGATTTTCTCCCATCCCAGTTTGTGGCTTGGCCGAACTGGCTGAACTTAGGGGAATACCTTTGAGGCTCCAACTTACTGGTAGGTATTTTCTCTCACAAATTTTCCCCAAGGATGTTAGGGCTGCTGCATTCTCTTTGAGATCCTTGCCTAGAAAACATTCTAGATGCAGAACACTGGTAGAGGTCAGCGGTATTAGTGGAATGTTCCCCAGTGTGCTCAGAATACAGCCAAACTCCAGGTGGCCTACAAGGCCTCACCTGATCTGGCTTCTCTTCACTTCCCAGCCTGGTATCGCACCTTTGCTCTCCTGACTTAAATTATTCTGGACACGGAGGTCTTTCCTTAGTTCCTCAAAGGGACCGAGCTCTCTCCCACCTCAGAACCTTGAGATAGGCTGATTTCTCTGCTGGAGCTCTCTTCCCCGACTCTTGGTCTGCTTGGATGACTCGGGCCTAAATATCACATCCTCAGGGAGGTCTCCACTGACCAGCCCGTCTAAACCGAAATCAGGCCACCCTGTCCTTTTCTCTTCAGAGCACTCAATATAATCTGTGATTTACTTATATTTGTATATTTGCTTCACTATCTGCCTCCGTACCTAGACTGGGAAGTCCTTGAGGGCAGGGGCTGTCTCTTTTTTGTTCACTATTGTATTTCCTAGCACCTTGTAGGCACTCAGTAACTATTTGCAAAATTAGTGAATGAAGGAATGCATTCACAGAAAATTCCCAGCACAGTCAGCTCTTGCTAGTTGTTTACATACGACACAACCTATGAGAACGCTTAGGGAGATTGTCCCTCTGACCCTGTTCTGGCATTGCGGAAATAGCTTTTGGTCCTTTGGTAAACTGGCAACTATTCCAATGTGTGTTTATTCAGAGTGAATCGATCTCTTGAATGACTCAGTGGGAACACCATTGACCCAGTTAATGCAACCTCAACTCTCTCAATCTGAGTTCTCAGTGAACTTCAGGGAAGGTCTCCTGACCAAGAGGATACCGAGATTTCGAGCTTGAACTAAAGTATACTGAAGAGGGAAAAATCAAATGAATCTCCAGTGATTGATTTTATCTATGAATAAAAGTCAGAGTTAAGTCATAGGTGGAATTACTACATAGTCACCTGACTGCCATCAGATTTGCTTTGCTGTGGCTGGGACCACATGAAAAAGGGGTTATGTGTTAAGAACGGAATAGTTCCTTTTCAATTCTGTAGCAATCATGTCTCTTTTTTTTTCCTTCCAGTCCATGGAAAGTGTTATCTCAGGCAGCGTTGTGCAGGAAGTTGGGTTTATCACTTCCTCACAGTTGCCGTTTGTCCAGGACTTAACTACATGCTATCAGATTATATCAAAATGTAGGCCTTTGTGTGCTTAACTCATCAAAGGAGTGGACCCTCAGGACTTGATATCACTTCACTGCATATGCAGCCATGTAGCAAAACAAAGCCTATCTCCACAGGACAGAACTATTTCTGTTGTGGGGCAGCTCCGCTAGCTCGAGCTTGCAGAAATGGTCGAGTTTCAGGTGTCTGCAGTGTTTCACTTCTTGTTTTTATATTTATCTCTTTTTAGAATTGCAGTCATTTGGTTGCGTGTAAGGAAGCAAGACCCAAAATTTTACCTCCAAGGGAGGAGACGAGATTGCTCCAATCCACAGTGGCCGTCAGAGGCAGCACTCACCTTTACCTCATCATCTTGATCTCCACTTGAGAACTCAGGTTGCTGCTGTGATGATCTGGGCTCCGCAGCTGACCACGCAGGGGGTTCAAATCCCGGCTCTTCTGTTTCCTGGCTGTGAGTCCTCGGGCAAGTTATTTTACCTCTCTGAGCTTCAGTTTCCCCGTCTGAAAAATGGACAAAATAACAGCACCTGCTTCATAGCCTTATGATCTGAGATAAACGATATGGATTAAACAATACCTGAAAAGTGCTTATGGAACATGCTTACCATAGGACGCATATCAAGTATTGTAAAGCCCAAGGGGTGCCATACGCCATGCTCTGCAGAGTGGCAATGCGAGCTGGCAGAGCAGTCCCAGCCAGCTGAAGTTTCTCAGGCTGCACTTCCACCTTTGGGGCCTCGTTGCTATTTTCTTCTCCGTGGAGTTCCCTCTTCTCTGCGGTAGGCTGGCCGCCAGATGCTGCCTCTATTGGCAGCCACAGGAAGCCGATGCAACCGTGAAGTAATACTTCTGCTCCAGGGCTGGCTCCGCCCTGTTGACCAAGGTATTTTAGATCTGCTCAGCCAACTCCTTTTAATGCCTTGCCTAAAAAGGACTTCTCACCCAGCCTCGCTGCACTAGGAAATGGCTGACTGCCCCAGCGACTTCGGACAATGAGCTTTCGGGGGATAGAAATGGTGAAGGGAGCATCTTCCTCCCAGCTCAATGCTTCAGGGGTTTGGGGGTACCATCTGACAGCAACTCTCCAATATGAGGGTCATTTACCAAAATCAGATGTCAAAGGACCAGAGACGGGGCTTGATTCTATAAAATCTCTCTGAGCCGATGAAATATAATGAGACACTCAAAAAAAATTATTTGCATCAGAGCAGTATGCAAATTTTCACAGGCCTATAACCGGAAAGAAATTGTTACACCTAAAAAACTGTATACTTTAAGACGGTAAATGTTTTTTCTTTTTTAAAATCTGAAACCATTTTAATGGGAAATTGAAATAAGCCTGATTCTTTATTGCCTCTTTATACTCTGGTTATTCACTGATAGCTCCCTATCTTCATAGCTTCCTCCCTTCAGGCCTCTGAGGTGGCAGATGCTCTGTGAGCCATACTTTGCCTCAGCTCTTCAGAACCACTAACCACCCTCCCTTCAGTGCCAGCTGGCTTTAGGTAGGTGTCAGAAGTTCCTATCCAGTGGATTTTACTTCTCTCTGGCCCCTTGGGGCAAGCCCTTTGGCCATCTCTTTAGCTTTTGCCCCTGGATGCTGTATTTCAGAACTCCCCTTACTGACCATAGGGCCAGTCTCACCTTACCTTCATGTTCCCTGGCTGGATCCCAGGAGACAGGTTCCCAGGCTGGATCCAGAAGGTTGGGCTCCATAATATCTGGGGACAGAGTTGGGACATTGGCTACAACCCTCTTAGGATAGTTGTGAATGCTGAGGGAAGACCAGCCCTTTCTGTAAATTAATGAGATTGAAAAGCAATTTTTTTCTAATTGCAAAAGCAGTAAATGCACACACACACACACACACACACATACACTCCTGAACACAGAAATGTATACAGTTTAAAATTGAAGGCCCTCATATCATCCTCCTAGTGCTAATTCTTTGTTATATACTGCTCCAGATTTATTTCAGTGCATACAAAAGGATTTGACTTAAAGAAAAAAAGAGAATGGAATGCATACCTACCCTTCTGAAACTTGCACGTTTTTCTTAACAGTATATCTTGGATAGATTCAAATGTCAGGATACACAGATTTAGCCCATTATTTTGTACGATTGCGGCTATTCCACAGTAGAGCAGACTATAATTTATTTACTCAATTCTGTACTGATGGACTTTGAACTATTTTAGATTTTTTTTGGCTTAACAAACAGTGTAGTACTGAACATCCTTGTGCAAACTTCTTTGTGTTCATGCGTGAGTATTTCTGTAGAATTGTTGTGTTAAAGTGTGTGTACTTTAAAATTTTAATAAGTATTGCTAAATTGTGTACCAGCGTACCAATTTGCAATCTACCCAAAAATCTGAGAAGTCCTCTTTTCTCAAATGCTTATCAACTCTAGAATTACCAATTTTTATAAAGCTGGTGGGCAAAAAAATCTTGTTTGGTTGTGTTTCTTTTGTTAGTAGTGAAGTTGAACATCTTTTAAGTTGTTTCTTGGCTATCTCTATTCCTTTCACGTGAGTTTTCTATTTGTATCCTTTATTCAATTTTCTATTGAACTGTCTTTTTCTTATTGACCTGTGCATTAGTTAGGATGTTTTTCACTGTGGTAAGTTAGAATGCTTACTAACAGGTGGCTTACATTTATTGTTGCTGTGTTCTATAACGTGGTGTCTGGAGGCAGGTTATTCCAGGGTTGGACAGTGGCTTAGCAATCTTGGGCACAGACTGTTTTTCTGCTATGTTATACTCCACTTGTCCTCCTGTGGTTTCAGGATGGCTGCCATAGTTCCAGTCATTATATTCTAGACAATTATCTCCAAAACCCCCAAAAAACTCCCCTACTCCAAACCCTCCAGCTTCTCTTTTGATCATGGAGGAAAACTCTTCCTAGCAGCTTGCCTGTAGACATCTCCCCCAACCCAGGTCCCATTGGCCAGGATAGGGTCACGTGTCCCTTTCCAGGCTGAGACACCCACACATCTATCATCTTAAATGAGATTTTCCCCTGTTAGTCTCCATGTTGTCTCCTGAATTAGTTGAAGAAGGCAAACTCAACTTATTGTAATGCAACAATTTGAATTTAGAGGCCAACGCTATACCTGAAATATAAAATTGTCCTTGGCTTTGAATGATGTATCTTCAAAGGCTCAATGTATGACTTGAGCATGGGCAGTCCAGTCCCTTAGTATCTGGCCACTGTCAGTAAGTCATAATGTCCTGCTTAGTCCTCTCAAAGCAGGATAACCCCATGGCTTTCTCTTCTGGGCAGCCAGAGGTAGTAGGACTGCACCCGGTCTGTAGAGCCACTATTAGGCCAGTTGGGATCTACTGGCAGAATTTCTGGACCTCCCCAGATGAGATGAGGGAGATTGGTTTCTTAGGGGCCCATAGATGTCTACAACAATACCTACTCTATTAAGTGGATGCTGAGGCCCGACTGGAACGATGAGAAGCTGTAAGTTTCCTTCCCCGTTTTGGGGTAGGGGTCTCCCCTTTTTCTCCCTACTGGACATAGAGAGAATGGGAGGTAGCAAGTACAGCTTATTTTTGTTTTACTTATTTCTCGTGAATCAGTGGTCTCAGTTAGAGGGAAAAGAAATCTGATCTTAGGTAGACCTTTGTAACTAGAAAATTATCTTTTAATCAGACTAAGTGCCCTCCTCAGGCTCACCTTCTCTACTCCCAGAGCGTCAGTGGCATCTTCTGGGGACCAAGGGTCTGAACTTTTATAAAACTAAAGTTATGGACCTAGAAGCCTGAGTTTCAGAGTCATTTAGCTGGTGTTTATCCTTCTCCCTTGATCTATTCTAACTTTCTCTAACTCGAGAACCCAAAAATGAAAGCTCAAACAAATGTCGGCCTCCTTCTCCCCTTCTCCTGTTCTCTACCTCGTCGCTCACACAGTAGTTATAGTGATATCTACGCTGAGGGTTTATTAGGGTAACGGAAGTATTCACTTTCATCTTCAACCATAGGGAATCCTAGGCAACTATTATTTAAATTTATCCCTAATTGTTTTATGCTTTTAGATGCTAGTGTACATGGACTTAAAATTTTTTATTTCCAATTTTTTGTTGCCAGTATGTGGAAATACAGTTGATTTTTGTATGTCAACTTTGTATCCTGTGACCGTGCTGTTGGTTTTACAGGGTTTTTTGGTAGACTCTTTAGGCTTTTCTACATATACGGTCATGCTGTCAGTGAATAAAGATAGTTTTACTTCTTCCTTTCCAATCTGGATGGAAAGGCTCCGGGAGGATGTAACCCCACAGGCAGCCAGCTTGGTGAGCAGCTGCATGGCCTAGAGTTCAGATCTGCTCACCCCCTGGCTGGGCTGTCTCAGCCAATGAAACACCTGTCCGATCACACGCGGCGGTCCTTCTGGCTCTTTGGTTCCGTACATGCTGTTTGCTCTTTCTATTCCCCCTATTCGAGGCTTTCCTTCCTTACTTGATGATTTTGATTTGAAAATTTGTTCACTTAGAGTTGTTAGGGCTACGCTATTTCTAAAGCATTTTTCTTCAGGCTGATTAACAAATCTTCCATTCTGGGCGTTTTCCATTTTTTCCTTTGGTTCCATATGAAGCTGCTGCCATTGTTCCCTCCAGATTCACTAGCCCGTTGGTCCACTGGCTGTTCCCTGACTTCAGCCAAGTGACTATTCACCAGCAAGTGGTCTGGTGTTCTTTCCAAATGAAGGTCTGGGACTTGCTTTGCTCCCACTTGTCAAAACTTTAAATTTCCTTTATCAGGCAACTTCTCATGTTGGGAAAACCACAGATGGTCTCTAGTGCTCCCTTGCAGTTTCAGCTTCTTCAGATTACTGGATTGTCACTTTGATTCTTTATCTAAACACCTGTAGATTTGCTTGTTTTAAATATTTTATCCTCCAAATAGCACTCATTCTTTCAACTGATTCTAATTATTTTTCTCTATCTCTCCTTCATCTATTTTGGAAGTTACTCATTTTTCTGTTGAGCTCCTTTCTTTGTTAAAATGAAAGAACAAAATAATATCCAATGCAATGGTTTTTAGACTTCCTTCATGGATGTATAGATAGAAGATTCTTTCAACTCGGTGAAACTTTGTTTCTAGGGGGTTATGGTGAAAGAACACAGTTTGTCACACATAGCTGTACAGCAGGCATACCAGAGGATCAGAAAGGAAACTGGCGCAGGGAGGCTCCACTGTCAAGCACAGGGGTCATCCTGGATTCTTACTGATCATTCCCTTTTCACTTTACTTTCCAGTTTGCTTTGCATTTCCCTGCCTCCAGCACCAGGGCATCTTCTTTGAGTCTTTCTTCTTTTTGGAAAAAAGCATGAGTAAGTGGAAGGAACATGGACTTTGGAGTATAAATAGGCCTGCGTTTCAACACCACTTCTGCTCGTCACTAGTTGTGGGTCCTTGGGCAAGTTACTTACCCTTTCTGTGCTTCACGTTTTTCTTCTAAGGATTGCCTTTGAAAACATAAATAATATTCATACGGCATCTAGCATAGTGTCTAACCCATGGCAGATACTCAAACATGTTACCTGTGATTATTCCCTTTATGCTTCTGACTTGCTTTCTCTCACGCTCTTTCTGTAATCACTTGCTGTTCGTTGTTGGGCTTGCATAAATCTATACCTTTGTGATCTTTGAAGGAGTGGCTTACCTCTTCTTTCCTCTTAGCATTAGCTCTACGGTGTGATGTATCTACCAAAAAAATAACTTGTGCAGTCTTAGCCTGAATTACAGAGGAATGAATACAAGTTGAGTATGTCCAGAATCACAGTGTTAGAGCCGGAATGGATTTTAAAGACCAGCTGCTCTGACTCTTTTTATTTGGCAGCTGAACTAACTGAGGTACCAAAGAGAAGCAATTTGTCCAAAGCTCACCGTAGAGTATATATGGAGACTGAGATTTCCTCACTTCAGGAAAAGATTCTTTTTAAAAATTGAGGCAAAAATGGTATAACATAAATTAACCATTTAAAAATGTACAATTCCCTGGCAGGTAGTACATTCACAATGTGCAACCATAACCTTTATCTAGTTCCAAAACATTTTCATCCCATATCCATTAAGCAGTCAGTCCCCACCTTCCCTCATACCAGCCCCTGGAAAACACTAATCCGCTTTCTGTCCCTGTGGATTTGTCTATTCTGGATATTTCATACAAATGGGACAATACACTATGTGACCTTTTGCGTTGATTTCTTTCACTTAGCATACTGTTTTCAGTTTATGCCCATTGTTTAAAGATTAAAACATTATAGGAAAGTATAACGAAGAGCATAAGAAATATTCTGTCATTCCATCGCCATTGATGCAAACTGCTAACAGTATGGTGATAGTTGCTCTTCCTGCTCTCTCTTGCACAAACGGGTTTACATTATTTGCAGCTTTTACTTGAATTTGGTTTTTCACTTAACACTGTATATGAAACAGCTTCCTGTGTCGATACATACAGATCACTTCATTCTCTTTTATGGATTGTACTTCTTTTATTATATAGTTTTAGTCTAGGTTGTTTACAAATCTGCTGATGGACATCCTTCTCTCCCACCCTCACCCCACCAAATTCTTTGCTAAGTAAAATAGTTTGCATCCTAACCTGCTGATTGTGAATTATTTTGAAATCCAATATTGGAGAAAATTAAACAGGAATAGCTTTTGCTTCTCTGGGGTCAGCTGAGATACACTGGGAAAGTCACTCATCAGTAAGAGCTAGATAAACTTTGAGACTGTTTCTAATTTCTGATTCTTTGATTCTTGGGATTAATACCAAAATCATGGTTGTCCTAGGGATACAGACGCAAATGTCTAGGACTGGAGTTGGCAGGCCTGGGTGTAGCCTTCATTTGGCTCAAGACTCGCTCTGGACCTTTGGAAAGTTACTTACCTCTTCGGACTTCAGTTTCCTAATCTGTGAAATGTGGTGAATGGGCTACTTAGTCACTAATGTTGTAGACTTCAACCGAGGCACTGCTCGGTTTACAATGATTCCCTTTCTGCAGGAACAGCTCTACTTCATTAGGGTAGGTTCCCAGTAGCTGTGTTGCTTTATGAGACTGTCCTCTCAGCTATATCTGATTGTTCTAGTGGAAGCCATTTGTCACAAATCAATCCAATCAAAATCCTTCTTTAGGATTTTTGAATGTGAACCACAGAAATTATGGGCAGTTCCTCTCTTGTGGTGGGGGAATATGAGAAGTGAAACTTGGTAGCCATTGGTAACTGTATTATCAGTGTATGGAGGTTCTAATGTGGAGAGGGAAGGAGTGGGAGTCCTGTGCTATGTTAGTGGGGGAATAATTGTAGAAAAAATGATTTACCTCTAAATGCAAGTGGTATCCTGGAATAGAAAAAGGACAGTATAAAAGCTGGTAATCCAAGTAAAGTCTGTAGTTTAGTTAATAGCATTGTACCAATGTTAAAGTTTTAGTTTTAATGAAGATGTCATGATTACGTAAGATGTTAACATGAGGGGAAGCTGGGTGAGAACCCTTTAAACTATCTTTGCAATATCAATGTCATATGCTTCCTGATATTAAGCAATGAGAAGAGCATAACATCACTTCTGTGGTGTTCTTTTAAAAAATGTGTACTTGAATTTAGCCATGAAGAAATAGCATTGAGAGACATTCTATAGATGACTAGATGATGTCCTTCAAAAATGTCGAGGTTATGAAAGACAAAGAAAGACAGAAACTCTCCTAGACTGAGGAAACTTAGGAGACATGAAAACTAAATGAAAAGTGTGATCCTGGATTCTATGTTGGACCTGAAAAAGATCATTAGTGAGGTAATTGGAAACATTTGATTAAGGTCTGTAGATTTCCTAACAGTATTGTATCAACACTAATTACCTCGTTTTGATAATTGTTCTGTAATCATAAAAAATGTTAACATTTGGGGAAGCTGTGGGAACCGTATATGGGAATTCTTTGTACTATTTTGCAACTCTTTTTAAAGTCTGAAATTATTTCAAAATTAAAAAGCTTACTAAAAAGTGATACTATCTCTCATTTGCAACAGCATGGATGGACCTTGAGGGTATTATGTTCAGCAAAATAAGTCAGACAGAGAAAGGCAATCACTGTGTGATTTCATTCATATGGGAAGACACACAAACACATGGAGAAAGAGCACTATTTGATGGTTACCAGGGGGAAGTGGCATTGGGGGAGGGCACAAAGGGTGAAGGGGCACACCTGCATGGTGACTGACAAATAATAATGTACAACTGAAATTTCACAATGTTGTAAACTATCAAAACCTCAATTAAAAAAAAGAGTGATGTCATCAAAATGGTATAGGCAGCTCCAAACACCCATTCCTCCACAGAAACATAAAAAAAATTCAGAAACTGTCAAAACTAACTTTGTCAGAACTCTGGAAAATAGTAAAAAATTTAGAGTAACCAAGAAAATGCTGAATCAAGAAAAAGGTAACTTAAAAATGGTAGGAAATCTTTGTAGCATTTTTACATCTCTAGTGGGGTGACAGTCTTGAAGATAGCAGCTTTAGCTTCCAGTGTGGGACCTTGGCCCTGGTTCCAGAGGGAGCAGAGCAGACTGTATTCACAAATCATTGTGTTCATCTGTTCTAACCTTCTGGAGGCTACTGAAGCACTGACACAAAGCGTGTCTCTGTTTCACCTAACTCACAACTTAGGGCAGAAAAGTGGTGGACATTGCTCAAAGCATTGTAAGGTTAACAAAATCCTGCAGCTGCCTGGGGAAAAAGATTATGGTTGAGATATACAATAGACTGCCTGAAGCCTAGGAGGAAAAGCTAGGGAGAGACTATTTTTTTTTTTTTATTGAAATTAGGACATTCAAAAAAGCCTATGTATACTGGGGAATTTAGAAAGCCACACACATGCCCAAGACAAGACACATCCTCAAAAAAGACCTGAGAAGCTCCTAAGCTTTCACTGTTGGATGATCTCCAGGCTCAATGCAAGCAGCAAGTGAAGGCTAAGGTAGAGTTGTGAGAAGCCTGGCTAAGTGTTAAAAGAGTGCTCCAACATAGTCAATCTACAAAGAATGGAAAAGTGTTTATTTTTTATTCATTTGTTTGTTTAGCTCCTGGCATCAAGGACATCTCAGTCAAAACACTAGCTGAACAAAGCTAAAGGAACAGACTTCAGTGACCATACACAACAAGGAATACAGTCCCTACAAAAAAAGTTTAGAAGACTCACTAACAAATGGATAACTCTTGCCTTCAACAATCAAGAATAGCAATCTCTCAAGAAGGAGAATCTGATTTCTAGAGTTACCATATTACAGTATATAAGTGTACAATTTTCAACAAAAAAATCATAAATCATACAAAGATACAAGAAAATATGGCCTTTTTGAGGGGCAAAAATAAATTGGTAGAAACCATCCATGAAAAAGACCATTCGAGTTACAAGACAAAGACTTTCAATTGACAATCTTAAATATAGTCAAAGAGCTAAAGGAAATTCTGCACCAAGAACTAAAAGAAATCGGGAAAATCATGTATGAATGTCATTTTAAAGAGACAGAACATCATTATAAAGAGATAGAAATCATAAGAAGGAGCCAAATAGAAATTCTGGAGCTGCAAAGTACAATAACTGAAATGAAAAATTCACTAGAGGAGTTCAACAACAGATTTGAACAGAGAAAAGAAAAAATCAGTAAACTTGAAGATGGGACAATTGAAATTATTCATACTGAGGAGCAGAAAGAAAAAAGGACAAGTGAGCAGAGCCTAAGGTACTTGTGGGTACCATCAACCTGATCAACATATGCATTTTGGAAGTCCTAGGAGGAGAAGAGAGAGAGAAAAGGGCAGAGAGATTACTTAAGGAAATAACAACCAAAAAGTTCCCAAATATGATGACTGTACATGTCCAAGAAGCTCAACAAACTCCAAGTATGATAAACTCAAAGAAATCCACACTGAGACACATTATAATCAAACTGTCAAAAGACGTAGACAGAGACTCTTGAAAGCAGTAGGAGAGAAGTGAATTATGTTAAGGGATTGTCAATAAGATTAACAGCCAATTTCTCAGGCAGAAGCAATGGGAGGACATATTTAAAGTGCTGGAAAAAAGAAACCCTGGTCAATCAAGAAGTCTACAAATGCTGCAAGAGTTCCAGCAAAACTATCCTTCAAGAATGAAAGAGAAATTAAGATATTCCAGATAAACAAAAGCTGAGGGAGTTTGTTCATCATAGACTTGCCCTACAAGAAAAGTTAAAGGGAGTCCTCAGGTCCAACTTGAAGCCATACAAAGAAATAAAGATCTCTGATAAAGATAACCACACAGGTAAATGTGAAAGGTAGTATTACTGTATTTTTTATTTCTAACTCTACTTTTAATTTCCTATGTGATTTAAAAGACAAATAGAAAAACCATAAATTTATGTTGCTGGCACATGAAGTGAAAAATTCAAGGTATATAATGGTGTGATAAAAAACTATCACTTTTGTAAAAAAAAAGTGTGTGTACATGTGTGTGTATACACACAGATCACACACATACTTATACACATACATGCCTATATGGGCATAGAACATTTCTGAAAGAGTATGCAAAGAAACTGGTAAGTTATTTCCTTTATCATTTTGAGAGCTGGGGAACATGCTCTCAGCAGCTAATTCTTGTTCTTTGTCTCAAATATGCCACTTTTTTCATTTCTCCATTTCTGGGAAGGTACTACCACTTATCCAGTTGATCGTGTCAGAAAAGTGGGAATCAGGTTTGTTTCTTCTCTTTTCCTCACCCACCCCCCCCAATTAAATCAGTCATTAAATCCTGCTAATTTTACCTCTAAAACTTATCTCAACTTTGTCTACTTCTATTGCAGAAGATGTTGACTGTCCCCCGATGTTTGTTGTTCCTTTCATCCTTGATCATAGAACTCTTGATTTTCAGCTGGACCTGTAGTCCCTAGAATAACCATTTTATTTCCCAAGATTCCTTGCAACCAGATGAGGCCATGTGACTAAGTTCTATCTAATATTTCCTTTTTTCCTCCCTTTCTCATTTATGTTGGCTGGAATAAAAACAATATGGCTGGAATTAGAGCAGCCATCTTGGACCAGGAGGTGGAAGTCACATGTTGAGAAACAAGATACAAGGAATCTGGTCCTTGGTAATTGTGGAGCCACCAATCTAATTTTAGGCTGACTATACACAGACTTCAATTATGTGTGATAGAAATAAACATCCCTCTGTCCAAGCCACTCTAATTTGGAGTTTTCTGTCACAGCTACTCCTAATCCCAAATGATAGAATGTCTCTCCATTTCAACCATCAACTCCTTGGTCCAAGCCCAACCCATCTCACCTGAACTACTCTTAATAGCATCCTGACTATTCCTGCCACATCCAATCTTGACCTCTCTCTCCATTCAATTCTACACACTCCAACCAGAGTATTCATGTAACTATACATATTAGACCAAATCACCCTCTTGTTGATAATCCTCTAATGAATTTCTATTAGTTTTAGAATAAGTTGAAAATTCTCAACACAACCTGTTCAATCTTTTATTATCTGGCCCCTGAAACTTCAGCCCTTCTCTTACTACTTTCCTCCCCTTACTATTTGCCCTTCAATCACATTGAAGCTTCAAATATCCCATGTCCTCTACCATTCCCATTCATCTTAAATCTTCTTTCTCCAATTCTTGTTTTTTTCTTTTTTCGAGGAAGATTAGCCCTGAGCTAACATCTGCTGCCAATCCTCCTTCTTTTTGTTGATGAAGACTGGCCTTGAGCTAACATCTGTGCCCATCTTCCTTCACTTTATATGAAGGACGCCTACCACAGTATGGCCTGACAAGCAGTGTGTAGGTCCACACCCAGGATCCGAACCAGCAAACCCCAGGCCACCAAGGTGGAAGATGCAAACCTAACCACTGTGCCACCAGGCTGGCCCCTTCTTTCTCCAATTCTTACTGCCTAACTAACTCCTACTAATCTTTCAGGTCTCTGAGAAAATTCCTCAGGAATTGTAGTCAGGGGCCATTGCTAAACTTCCTCATGGCATTGTAGACTTTTTAAACAGTTTTTACTTCCACTGACATAATTATTTGTGCAATTATTCATTTAATGTTTCAAATGGTGTGTAACCCTAATGTGCCACACATATGACTGCCCTTGTCATAATTATTAATAGTCTTTTTCTTCCTTTGGTTTTATTTTCAATATAAGATACTATATGGAGATAAGAGTGGGGAAGTACCCACTTGTTGAATGTTTCAAAACAAATTTTGAACAAACAGCACAAGGTTCTGAACGTCAAAGCTAACTTTCACTCTCTTTTCTCGCTAATGGACTAAATAGAAAGTAAAATCATATGTTTATACTTTTGTAAGTTTCAAGAAGATTACAGAAAGATTTCGTCTCGGCCATTATATAATGGGATGGGAACTCTTTCTCTTTGCAATTTTTCTTATATCTAAAATTATCCCAAAATAAAAAGTTTATTTTAAAAAACTGGGGAGGGATGGGGTGCCTCCTTCTCTTGGATTTCCAAGCTCAGCTGTGGATGGTTTCAGCTCTATTTTGAACCAACTGACTCTTGCTTTCCTATTGTCTTTTCATCACACTCCTAATGCCATTACATCAACATTTAGCTAAAGCTTATCACAAGGCACCAGTTTTGGAGACTAGGTTCATATGAGGCCATTGTATATGGCTATGCAATTTGGGCACTGCACACAGGCACTGAGATGGGGGCCAGTGAGGGCTGAAACCCAGCCTGTGTTCTCTCCTAAGCTGCTTCACACCCTGGTGCAGGGCTCCCTCAGCCCAGAAGAAGGAGGTACCATATGTGCCAGCAGCAGACCTGTGCTCTTGGGGAGCAAGTGCTTTTCTTTGCCGCCCTTAGCCTTGATCCTTGCCACAGAGGAGAAACTGTAAGAGAGAATGAAGCTAACAGCCAGAGAAAGCCAACACTAGTGATGGAGAGAGAGGGATTCTGATGGCATCCAGTCTTATGTTTCTTCCTGTCTTAATCAGGAGACTACACCCTTGGCTTCCCTAAGGTTTGGTAGTTCAACCCCTTTTTTTTCTTTGTCTTTTTTTTTGAGGAAGATTGACCTTGAGCTAACATTCGTGCCCATCTTCCTCTACTTTATATGTGGGATGCCTGCCACAGCATGGCTTGACAAGCAGTGCCTAGGTCGGTACCTGGGATCCAAACTGGCGAGCCCCTGGCCACTGAAGTGGAGTGCACAAACTTAACTGCTACGCCACCAGGCCAGCCCCAGTTCAACCCCTTTTTCAGTTAAATACCCCCCTTTTAGCCTTAGCTAGTTTGAATGAGTTTTCATTTCTTGCAGAATAGCTTAGATCTCTTCCAGTTCTGATATACAGTACCAAAACGTAGGATCAGCTGGGACAGATAGCTGCAGTGGCATTCTAGTAAATGTTTGACACCAGCTATGACGGGAAGCAAGGGGCTGACCTGTAGCATTTTCTGATTTCCACAGTGTAACTATGGCAACCATGGCTGATTTCAAGCTACCAACATGATGTCATTGAATATGGAGTTGGGAAGAATGCACACAATTGGCTCTGGTAAGTGTGTATGAGCTGGTTCCAGAAAACTACTAGAAAGCTTCCATTAGGTCCAACTTTGTCCACTGATGAGGTTTGTGAACAGTGTTGGTCACCAAATAGTAAGCCCACAAGCTAAATATGGCTTCAGATGTGCTCCTATAAACGTTTAAAGTATTTTGGGTTAGTTGCCAGTGTTTACATATTATACTATTTTACCTAAAAATACATATTCCCACCTTTTCATAAGAATCAGAATATATTGCAATATTGGGCCTGGTGCTCAGAAAGGTTCAACGAATTATTCAAGATGACATGAAGCATAATTGTCTAAACCAGAACAAGAACTCAGGTCTTGTTATACCCAAACCAAAGCTTGTGCCACTTCTTCAAGTGGCCCTCTCGTTTCCTTGTCCATTAGCATCTTCACTACTATTTGCTTGCTTGGCATTTTCTCTGCAACTAGTCTTTTCCATTTACAAAGCACTGTGTGACCAAAGGTTGTTAAGGTCCTATCTATGGGCTCACAGTGGGGTGAGTCATGGCAAAATTCTGTGCATTGACTGATTCTCTTTCCTGTTCACTTTTACTTTTTTGTATACAGATTGCTGTTTTAGTAAAGATAATGCAGACTCACTTAAAGAAAAAGGAAGAATATAGCAGATTACAGGGGAAAAGTAAAAAATCACCCCCAAACCTACCATTAACACTTGTTAGAAGACAACACTGCTTCAGACATCCTGTATACATACAGAGAAAAAGATTGCTAGTCAGAAATGGGATCATTCCAGATGAGCTATTTGTAAATAACAATGTTAAATTTAATGCTATTTGAATTTGACAGAAGAAAAAGAAACTAAAGGGAAGCTGTAACAAAAATGAAACTGAAGGAATTGCTGAATTTTAAATCAATGTTTGTTTATCACAAGGAATATTACTTCTTCAAAGATATCCTTAGATTAAGAAAAAAAATTATAAGCATTAAGAGTTTTGAGCCATTATGGTTTTTTTTCCCACTTTCATGTTGCACTTTTAGAGAGCATCTCTGACGCACTCCTGGGAGAGCTGAGGACATTCATATACTAAAACCTCCGCTGTCTCCTCTTTCCTCGGCTGAGTTTAGTTGGTTCATTTCATTTTTATGTGGTTACAGTTTTTAATATTTACATCGTGTTTTGTAACCATAATTTCCACAGTTGGTTAATCTTTGTTCTATGTTTAAGTGAATTCAGTGCTCTGCACAAGTCTTTTATCATAACTTCTTCATTCTTGAGTTCTTTCCGTTAATCCCGCTTTGGTTTGTATGGATTTCATCATCAAGTATCCCCTTTTTGGCTACCCCATCCCCCACATCGAGAAGAGCTTAGGGTAGCTGTATTCCTTGAATACTTATAGTCTTGAGAATGTCTTTCGGTTATCTTGAAAAATAGCCTGCCTGGATATAAAATTCTTTTTTTTTTTTTAAGGATTTTATTTTTCCTTTTTCTCCCAAAGCCCCCCAGTACACAGTTGTGTATTTTTAGTCGTGAGTCCTTCTAGTTGTGGCATGTGGGACGCCGCCTCAGCATGGCTTGATGAGTGGTGCCATATCCGTGCCCAGGATTCGAACCAGCAAAACCCTGGGCCGCTGAAGTAGAGCGTGCAAACTTAACCACACGGCCGTGGGGCCGGCCCCTGGATATAAAATTCTTGTCACCCTTTTTCTCAGAACTTGGTGGCTGTTGTTCCTTTGTCTTTTGACACAAGATGCTGAACTTGGTCTTTTACCATGGCTTCTGTGTTTATCTCCTTTTTGTTTCAGTCATCATTGAATTTTTTTTTCCAAGAAGGGTTCACATGTATTATTATTTTCCCTCAGTTTGTTCGTTTGTTTTCCTATTCGAGATGTTTGCTGGTTACCTTTATAGATGAATGACAACTTATCTTTACAGGCATGTTGCAGTACTTCTGGCATGGAATAAGACCAGGGAGGGTTTGAAGACTGCTTGACTTACAAAAACAAAACAAAAACAAAAAATGAACAAACAAAAACCTTGTAAATGTCTTGTTTATCTTGCTTCTTTTCCTGAAGAATTGTTTATCCTTAAAGCTCAGTTACAACCAGGGTATATCTGAATGTTGCTTGTGCTGTATCATTTTTTCCTTTGCAACTTACGTGCTCCTTTAATATACAGATTCAATTCTTTCTTCGTGTCAGGAAAATGTTCTTCTTTTAGAACTTCAAACAGCATTTCTGCATGATTTATTAGGTTTGCTGCTTAGGGGACATCCGTTCCATCTTCATATTGAGCTGCTTTTTGTCTATCTTCCATTTCTGTTATCTTCTCTCTGCTTACCTTAATATCTTTGAACTTTTCCTTGCATTTGTTAAAAAGCGAAACTGAAGCCTATTTATTACATTAATAACTCAATTTTCAGAAAACGTCTATTATTGCCCCCTATGGTTTATATTTACTCCATAGTTCTTCAATAGTCTGACTTCAGCCCTTGATTTGGTTCCTTAACCTCTGTCTCCCTTTTCATCTCATTCTGTTGTTTTATCATCTTGTTATTGAGCTCTTTCCCTCTTTTCTTTGTTGTAGCATATTAGCATAGCTGCCACACTGCTTTTGAAAATCTTGCTCATGCTTAATATACAGAGCCATTTCCAGACCTTCCATTCAATTGGATATAGTTTGGTGAATTCTTCTTTCTGCTTTACCTATTTTTCTTTTCTTAAAATATCAACATGAGGGGTAGGTTTTGTGTTCTATCTACTTTTAACTAGCTGAAGGGTGTGAGGGGACTGGAACGGACTGCTCGGCTGAGCTGTGCTCAGGGAAGAGCCATCTCTGGGAGAAAGTTCTAGATTTAGAGTCAGACAATCTCATCAGCAGTACCAGGCAAGGGTAACCACCGCAGCAAGTCCATCAGATGTCACAGGAGTCCCTCACAGGAATGGAATAACTGTGTGGTAAACAACACTTTATTGAGCATTTTCTCTGTGCCAGGCATTGAAAGTAAAAAAAAAAAAAAAGCTACCTTTCCTATGTATTTATGATGCCAGGCCTACACTAAGTGCATTTATATTATTTTATTTGCTCGATACAACAATATGGAATAGCTTTATCAGCCCCCAATTTTTGAGGGGCCTGAGGCTTACAGAAGCTACATAATTTGCCAAAAGTCATGTAACTAATAATCACAGAATTCAGCTTTGAAACCATGTCTAAATCATAAATGCTTAGCTTGGAAAGATTCTTTTACTGGGAAATTTGATGCACTATTGAGGAACAGTGTGGAACTTTACTCCACTGTGGTTTGCGTGTAATCTATTAAAAACTTAGCAATTTTTCTTTTCCAAAAATAATTCTGATTTATAGATAAAATATGATCTAGACTTGCTTCAAAATAACCTGAGGGGAAGGAGAAACTGGGTGAGGAATGGCTGGAACAAGATTGGCCATGGGTTGATAGTCAAAGCTGGGTGATATGAAGCACGGAGGCTCATTGTTCAGGCTTATAACAACTGCTCAATTTACGACTTTTCGCCACAGTGGCTCTTGAAAAGTTACACCGCTTTTTGGACAATGACTCCCTTTCTGTTGGTATAATGGCTTTTCATTCCAACAAACCCTAAATAAATACACCATAAAAAGTGCTATTTTAACATTATGGCTTTAGGCAAAGACACACTCACGGATTCACTCAATAATACTTTTTAGTCAGAGAGTATCACATGGAACAAATTTGAATTGCCTGCCATATTTGGATGAACCAAAACTGTTTCACTTTGCAAGCATACGTCTAGAGAGATGAAGAGATAGTGTCACTGATAACTCTTCAGTCTATTTCATGCATGTGCTTTTCCCACATTTAAATGTTTTTCTCAAAAGGTGGTTTTCTATGCCATAACTTTATTTATTTATTTATTTTTTAAGATTTCCTTTTTCTCCCCAAAGCCCCCCGGTACATAGTTGTGTATTCTTCGTTGTGGGTTCTTCTAGTTGTGGCATGTGGGACGCTGCCTCAGCGTGGTCTGATGAGCAGTGCCATGTCCGCGCCCAGGATTCGAACTAACGAAACACTGGGCCGCCTGCAGCGGAGCACGCGAACTTAACCACTCGGCCACGGGGCCAGCCCCCATAACTTTATTTTTAAGTGCAGCTTGAGTGTAAGATGATCCTAAAGATTGAAAATCAGTGAAGAAAATGGTGCAGAAAGAAGATTGTACCTCCTAAAGAAGACTGTGCCCCACCACCTCGCTCCTTCCCCCCATTACCCCCATCAAATCTTTTCTTCTTTGGGTGAGTACAATATACTTTCATTATGTTACATTTTATGTGTGAATTGTGTTATTTACTTTCCAATTGTTTATTACTTATTGTTACAGGCTGAATTGTGTCACCTCAAAATTCATCTGCTGAAATCCTAACCCTCAGTACTTTGGAATGTGACTGTACTTGGAGATAGGGTCTATCAGAGGCAATGAAGTTAAAATGAGGTCATGCGGGGTGGGGAGTGCCTTAATCCAATAAGACTGGTGTCCTTCTCAGAAGAGGAAAGTCTGGACACAGACACACACAAAGGGAAGACCAAGTGAGGACACAGCAAGAAGGTGGCCATCTGCAAACCAAGGAGAGAGGCCTCAGTAGAAAGCAACCCTGCTGACATCTTGATCTCAGAGCTCTAACCTTTAGAACTGTGAGAGGATAAATTTCCATTGTTTCAGCCACCCAGTCTGTGATACTTTGTTATGACAGTCTTAGCAAACTGATACACTTACCTAAACTTGTTGTTTTCCTTGTTCATTTAGAGGAAGCATTTTCAGGATTGGATTAAACTCATTAAGTGAAGGATAGGTGTACGTTTCTCTCTCCTTTTGAATATGCTTGAAATTTGCTATGATAAAAACTTTTAAAAAATCTTAAAAATATTTCTGGGCAGCATGTTTTCAAGTAGAATATTATTGATCTCCAAAGATCTGCTATGATATTATGTGAATAAAAGCTATTCACAGGAATGATATTTAAAAACAGCTGGTCAAAGGGCTGGCCCCGTGGCCGAGTGGTTAAGTTTGCACACTCCGCTGCAGGTGGCCTGGTGTTTCGTTGGTTCGAATGCTGGGCACGGACATGGCACTGCTCATCAAACCACGCTGAGGCAGTGTCCCATGTGCCACAACTAGAAGGACCCACAACAAAGAATATACAATTGTGTGCCGGGGGGCTTTGAGGAGAAAAAGGAAAAAAATAAAATCTAAAAAAAAACAAAAAACAAAAAACAGCTGGTCAAGGCTGGACCGGTGGCACAGCAGTTAAGGTCACACGTTCTGCTTCTTGGCGGCCCAGGGTTCGCCAGTTCGGATCCCAGGTGTGGACATGGCACCGCTTGGCAAAAGCCATGCTGTGGTAGGCATCCCACATATAAAGTAGAGGAAGATAGGCATGGATGTTAGCTCAGGGCCAGTCTTCCTCAGCAAAAAGAGGAGGATTGGCAGTAGTTAGCTCAGGGCTAATCTTCCTCAAAAACAAAAACAAAAACAGCTGGTCAGTGAGGAAAGTCTGTGCCTTTCCTGGGTGGGGGCCTGATACCAATGGTGTTGGATGCCTGTGAATGATAATCTGAGCTTTGGGCCTTGGGCATCTCTTGCACATGGATCGAGATTACCCCAAGATTAGATTTGGTTGATTCTGTACCTCATGACCCATCTATACAGGTCTACTTCCTAGTCGGGTACTTTGGCTTTTCAAGGCAACGTGGAAAAGTGGTTCAGAGCATTTTTCTAGGAGTCAGACAGACCTGAGTTTGAATTCTGGCTCAGCTACTTGCCATCTGGGTGATTAATCTTAGACAAATTGTCTTCTCTAAATCTCAGTTTCTTCATCTGTAAAATAGGAGTAATGACACCTGTCTTTTAGGATTGTTGGAAGGAGTAAATGAGGTCATGTATATAATATGCTTGGCACAGTGTCTGGTCATTATTATTACGCTGTCTTAAAGAGATGTGGCAATTCAGAATGACTAAATCTTTGGCTTATGTCCATTTGACATGACCTAGGCTGAACTGTCATTTGTGTCATTCTCGGTGTGTTTCCACTTCTTTGTAGGTGACTAAAGTCAGCAGGCATCCTTCCCTTTATTTCACAATTTTAAACCTCATGTGAACCTCAGGAAATGAACAGATTTCAACGTGTGTAGGGAGATAGGAAGGCTCAAATAGGAAGAAAGTCTACCTATTATAGAAACCCAACAGAGGTAGAAGATTCATTCATTCATTCATTCAACAAACATTTATTGATTGCCCAAAATATACCAAGCACTGTTCTACGTGCTGGGCGTATAGTGGTAGACAAAACTGACAAAAATCCAACCTGGGATTGAAAATTACACTCATGTGGAGGGTTGACACTTTCGTCTGGGAGGTTTTATCTATTGAGTGTACATTGTGATTAGGAAATGCATGGTAAGTTTCCTGCCGTTGATTCAGTGATCAAATTGCTCATGAGGATATAAAATAATACATGCTAGATGTACATGTGCTTTGCCCGTATGAAGTGTCCAATTAATGAGTCATGAGTAAATGAATATGAACAATTGAAAGGATAGTGAAACTCAGAAGAGTGTAGTTTCTAGGTGTAAAGGTTCAGGTTACACTGGCTCATGAGCACACACTTTATACCGTCTCTTTAACCACTGATATATATTATGCTTTAATAGAACTTTTTTGAAAAATCAATTATGGGAGGGGAAAAAAGCTCCAACCTTACAAGGTAGAAGTCATTATCCCCCATCTTTCACAGGAGGAAACTGAGACTCAATTAACCATAATTTGCTCTAGGTCTCGTAGCTAATAAGTGACACAGATAGAATTTGAATACAGGCCCAAAGGTCATTCTCTTTTGATTGTTTTGGATCTAAGCCTCCCTGGAAGCCTGGTGTTAACATTTGGAAAGAAGAACTTGTTCACTCACATTCATCTTTAATTGGTAGAATGGGTATTTATCACCCTACCTGTTCTCAGTGAAGAAGGTCCAGTGTAAGGTGGATGTGGATTTTGTTACCAAGAGTCTTAACAAATAGTGTATTCAGAGAGTCTCTTCTCTCCGGAGGCCTGCACTCTTCAGATATTGTCAACTTCTCTCCGAAGAATCAACCAGGCACTCTGAGGGAGCCAGTGACAGTCCATTGTATGGCCAATGTGATAAATGACCTAGCAGACTGGGTGAGGGTACAGAAACAACATGTCATTTCCCCAAGTTGCAATTGAGGTGCAGTAGTTTTTGATAAATTTGTAAATTTCACTGTAATGTTTTATGCATTCTAAATCTTATTCATAATTGTGAGGCTTCAGTTACAATAGGCTCAAATTGCATAGTTTTTTTCTTTTATTAAGGAGTTTATCACTCATATAAGTTGGATTTCAGCTGTACTCACATATGATAAATAAGAGAAAATTCCACTGAAAAAATGGAAATTAGGCTATGTAGGTAAGAAAGTGTATGACAAAGCAGACTTTTAAGCCTGGAATCAGAAGGTCAAACCAGGGGCCGGCCTATGGCCGAGTGGTTAAGTTCACATGCTCCGCTTCGGCGGCCCAGGGTTTCACCAGTTCGGAGCCTAGGCGTGGACATGTTATTGCTGGTCAGGCCACGCTGAGGCAGCGTCCCACATGCCACAACTAGAAGGACCTACAACTAAAATATATACAACTATGTACTGGGGTTATTTGGGGAGGAAAAAAAAAAAAAAGATTGGCAACAGTTTTTAGCTCAGGTACCAATCTTTAAAAAAATAAAATAAAATGAATAATAAAAAAAAGAAGGTCAAACCTAGGAGAAAATGCGTCTTTTAAGATATATCAGAGTGAATAAAAACTCACTTTCTAGCTCTAGCTAGTGAAAAGGAGAATGAAAGAGAATGTTATCACCAATAAACAATTAAACTAATAAGGCAGTAAAGAGAAAGAGAGACCTTGAAGTATTTTTGTCCATTTTTAAAACTTCAGTTGTTCTGAAAAAATACTCTGTGCTCAGAAAATGAGAATAACCTGAAATGGAAAAGCAAGCCAACAACAAAGACAGGGAGATGGTGGTTTGGAAAGTAGCTTTAAATGGCTGGGGTCATGGTCTACTTTGAGAATGTAATGAAAGCTGGGTACCCTCTTCTCAGAAAAACGCACTTATACCCCACAAATTTTGCACACAGTTTAAGGGATTCACAGACACTTTAAAGACCAATCCGTGGACACTCTCATCCCCAACAGAGGGATCCATGGATCCTAGATTAAGATCCCTCTTCTCTTTAAAGCATGTCAACCCTTGTTCTAAAATTCTTTTGGGCAAGAAAATGAAATGAGCCAGTTCGTAATATTCTGGTCAATAATAATAGCTATCATTTTTAAAACTTTTATAGTATGACAAGGCACTGGGCTTAATAGTCTTATATATATCATCTCATTGAATTCTTATAATTTTAGTAATAACTGCATAAAGTTGACGCCTTAGTTGGTCCTTGTTTTACAGACGGGGAAACTGAAGCTGACTTAAAGAGCTTAAGTAACTTCATAAAAGTCACATAGCAGGATGGGGATTCAAACCCGTGTTTGTCTGATGCCAAAACTCTCCATCCTCTCCTGTTTGTCATTTCCTGTCTCCCTACCTCAACTTTTTGTTTTCAGGTGGGTACCACAGTTTCACTTTTTCAGCGCAGTAATATTTAAGGATACCTACACTACCACAAGAAACATTTCATCACATTCCTGTTGGTGGCATTACTGAATCTATTTCCTTAAAAACCCTTTCAGTCAGGTCTCTGCCCAAACTTCAGCCCCTCAGAGAAGCCTTCCCTTGTCTAAAATAGCACCCCAGTACTTCATCGCTCTCTATTCCCTTACCTGTCTTACTTTTCTTCATAGCGCCTCTCATATCCTGACATGTTATTACATGTCTATTTGTTATATTATTGTCTGCCTCTCGTTCCATGAAAGCAAGGAATTTGTTTTATTTACTACTGCATCTCCAACACCTAGCACATGGGAGGCACTCTAAAATGTATATTGATGAGAGAAAGAGAGAATTAAATGAATATTCAGGGAAGCAAGAGGAGAAACACATATCCAGTCTTTGTTTCCATTCTACATGGCTCTTACTTCAACAAAGTCGAACACTCCAGCCAATGTTTCTGCAGCTGGGAAAGGGTCTCCCAAGAGAGGTTCTCGGGGAGCATGACAAGACCTTCCAAGGTGGGGTGCCTGTTAGGACAACCTTTTCCCTCTGACCTCTCCACAGCCTTGGCAGTGCCCTTCTTTCTTCCTGTAGTAAAGACTCCTCCCTCGCAGACCCTTTAAACACCACTGAACCAGGACTGACCTCTCAAGCTGGCCTCAGTTCCTTAACTTAGTGAGAATCTTTGCCTTTCCAACCAAGAACAATGTCACCAAACTCCTGCTTCCTGACCTTTTAGAAAACCCAAGGATGGGGAACAAGTCTCACTATAATTAGCCAGGTCGATTCTGCCCTGCTGCTGCTCTGAATAATCTGTCTTCTTAGCCTGACCAGAGTTTTCTTAATAGAATCAGTACCGTGTTCTCTGTTCTCTTGTGGGGTTTGAAAATTGGTTGTACTAAGTTTTTGCCCCAGTATTTCCTTGGGCACTAAAGTAAAGATTAGCGGTCATTTTTGTTTCCCTTTTATGACGTGGTCACCAATGTGGATGTTTAAAAATCTTCAGTATGAATTTGAAAGCATTTTTGAAGACCAGGTGCTCTATAATAATTGACATTGGGGCCGGCCCCATGGGCGAGTAGTTAAGTTCACGCGCTTCGCTTTGGCAGTCCTGGATTTCTCTGGTTTGGATCCTGGGCACGGACATGGCACTGCTGGTCAGGCCACGTTGAGGTGGCATCCCACATGCCACAACTAGAAGGACCCACAAATAAAATATACAACTACATACTGGGGGGATTTGGGGAGGAAAAGCAGAAAAAATAAAAAAGAAGATTGGCAATGGTTGCTAGCTCAGGTGTCAATCTTTAAAAAAAATAAATAATTGACATTTTATTTACCTAATGTTATGATTTTTTGAAAAGTAGACTTTACAGCCAGTCCTGATGGTCTAGCGGTTAAAGTTCGACACTCTCACTGCTTCAGTGGCCAGGATTTGTTTCCCTGTTACGGAACCACACCACCCGTCTGTCAGTTGCTGTGCTGTGGCAGCGGCTCACGTAGAAGAACTAGAAGGACTTACAACTAGGATATACAACGATGCACTGGGGCTTTGGGGAGAAAAAAAAAAAACCAGGAAGATTGGCAACACATGTTAACTCAGGGAGAATCCTTCCCTGCAAAAAAAAAAAAGTAGATTTTATTTTTTAGAGCAATTTTAGGTTCACAGTAAAAGTGCATGGAAGGTACAGAGATTTCTCATAGACCCCCTGCCCCCACACAGACATGGCTTCCCCAATTGCTCATTTCTTTTTAGTGCTGAACATTATTTCATTATCTGCATGTATCACAGTTTACCCATTCGCCTAGTGAAGGAAATCTTGGTTGCTTCCAAGTTTTGGCAATTATAAACAAAGCCGCTATAAACATTTATGTGCAGGTTTTTGTGTGGACATGTTTTCAAATCATTTGGGTAAATACCAAGGAGCACAACTGCTGGATTATATGGTAAGAATAGGTTTAGTTTTTTAAAAGAAACTGCCAAACTGTCCTGCAAAGTGGATGTACCACTTTGCACTCCCATAAGCAATGAATAAGAGTTCCGATTGGTCCACATCCTCTCCAGAATTTGATGGTGTTAGTGCTTTGGATTTTGACCATTTGAATAGGTGTGTAGTGATATCTCATCATTGTTTTAATTTGCAATTCCCTAGTAACATATAATATTGAGTATCTTTTCATATGCTTATTTGCCATCTTCTTTTTTTTTTTAAAGATTTTATTTTTCCTTTTTCTCCCCAAAGCCCCCCGGTACATAGTTGTATATTTTTAGTTGTGGGTTCTTTTAGTTGTGGCATGTGGGAAGCCACCTCAGCATGGCTTGATGAGTGGTGCCGTGTCAACGCCCAGGATCCGAACTGACGGAACCCTGGGCCACCGAAGCAGAGTGCACGAACCTAATGACTCGGCCACGGGGCCAGCCCCCTGCCATCTTCTTTAGTGAGCCATCCAGATCTTTTGCCCATTTTTTAACCAGAGTGTTCATTTTTTTATTGTTGAGTTTTAGGAATTCTTTGTATATTTTGGACAACAGTTCTTTATCACGTATATATTTTGCAAATATTTTCTCCCAGTTTGTGGCTTGTCTTCTCATTCTCTTGATACTGTCTGTCACAGAGCAGAAGTTTTTAATTTTAATAAAGGCCAGATTATCAATTCTTTCTTTCATGGATTATGTCTTTGGTGTTCTATCCATAAAGTCATCATTATACCCAAGGTCGTCTAAGTTTTCTCATGTTATTTTCTAGGAGTTTTACAGTTTTGTGTTTTACATTTAGGTCTATGATCTATTTTGAGTTAATTTGAAGTCTGTCAAGTCTGTGTTTAGATTCATTATTTGCATGTGATTGTCTACTTGTTCCTGCACCATTCATTACTCCATTGTATTGTCTTGGCTCCTATATTTATGTGGGTCTATTTCTGGGCTCTCTAGGCTGTTCCATTGATCCATTCTTTTGCCAATACCACACTGTCTTGATTACTGTAGATTTACAGCAAGACTTGGAGTCCTCCAACTTTGTTCTTCTCTTTCAATATTGTGTTGGCTATTCTGGATCTGTTGCCTCTCCATATAAACTTTAGAATCGGTTTGTCAAAATCCACAACATAACTAGCTGGGATTTTGATGAGAAATGCCTTGAATTTATAGATCAAGTTGAGAATAACTGACATCTCGACAATGTTGAGTCTTCCTATCCATGAATAAACATGGAGTATCTCTTCATTTATTTGGTTCTTTGGTTTCTTTCATCACAGTTTTGTAGTTTTCCTTGTATGGATCTTGTACATATTTTGTTACGTTTATATCTAAGTATTTCATTTTGGGAGTGATAATGTAAATGGTATTATGTTTTTAATTTCAAATCCCACTTGTTCATTGGTAGTATATAGGAAAGTGATTGACTTTTGTATATTAAACTTGAATCCTGAAAATTTGCTATAATCACTTATTAATTCTAGGAGTTTTTTCGTCAGTCCTTTCACGATTTCTACATAGACAATCATGTCATCTGTGAACAAAGACAGTTTTATTTCTTCCTTCCCAATCAGTATATCTTCCATTTCCTTTTCTTGTCTTGTTGCGTTATCTAGGACTTCCAGTATGATGTTGAAAAAAAGCTGTGAGAGGGGACATCCTTGCCTTGTTCCTGATTGTTGGGAGAGCTTCAAGTTTCTCGCCATTAAGGATGATGTTAGTTGTAGGTTTTTTACAGATATTCTTTATCATGTTGAGGAAGTTCTCCTCCTCTTAGTTTGCTGAGAGTTTTTATCATGAATGGGTGTTGAATTTTGTCAAATGCTATTTTTTGCATCTATTGATATGGTCATATGATTCTTTCCTCTTTAGCCTGTTGATCTGATAGATTACATTAAATGATTTTTGAATGGTGAACTAGCTTGTATACCTGGAATAAATCCCACTTGGTCATGGTGTATAATTCCTTTTATACATTGTTGGATTCAATTTGCTAATATTTTTTTTTGAAGATTTTTGTATCTATGTTCATGAGAGATATTTGTCTGTAGTTTTCTCTTCTTGTTTTATCTGGTTTTAGTATTAGGGTAATGCTGGCCTCATAGAATGAGTTTGGAAGTATTCTCTCTGCTTCTATCCTCTGAAAGAGGAGAGAGAATTGGTATAATTTCTGCTTTAAATGTTTGGTAGGCGGCAAGCCCAGTGGTGCAGTGGTTAGGTTCGCACATTCTGCCTTGGCAGCCTGGCATTCACCAGATCAGATCCCAGGTGTGCACCTATGCACCACTTGTCAAGCCATGCTGTGGCAGGCATCCCACATATAAAGTAGAGGAAGATGGGCATGGATGTTAGCTCAGGGCCAGTCTTCCTCAGAAAAAAGAGGAGGATTGGCAGCAGATGTTAGCTCATGGCTAATCTTCCTCAAAAAAAAAGAAGAAAAAAGAAAAAAATGTTTGGTAGAATTCACCAGTGGACCCATCTGAGCCTGGTGCTTTCTGTTTTCGAAGATTATTAATTATTGATTCAATTTCTCTGATAGAAATAGGCCTATTCAGATTGTCTATTTCTTCTTGTGTGAGTTTTGGCAGATTGTGTCTTTCAGGGAATTGATTCATTTCATCTAGGTTATCAACTTTATGGGCAGAGAGTTGTTCATAATATCCCTTTATTATCCTTTTAATGCCCATGGGATCTGTAGTGATGTCCTTTCTTACATTTCTGGTATTAGTAATTTTGTTCTTTTTTTCTTTGTTAGCATGGCTAAAAACTTATGGATTTTATCGATCTTTTCAAAGAACCAGCTTTTGGGTTCATTGATTTTATCAATTGATTTCCTGTTTTCAGTTTCATTGATTTCTGCTCTAATTCTTATTATTTATTTTCTTCTGATTAATGTGGATTTAATTTGCTCTACTTTTTCTAGTTTCCTAAGGTGGAATCTTAGATTATTGATTTTAGATTTTTTTTTTCTAATATGTGCATTCAATGCTGTAAATTTCCCACTAAGCATTGCTTTCACTGGATTCCATGAATTTTGATGTTACATTTTCATTTTCATTAAGTTCAAAAAATTATTTTAATTTCTCTTGAGATGTCTTTGACCATGTGTTATTTAGAATTATGCTTTTTAATCTGCAAGTATTTTCCAGTTATCTTTCTGTTATTGATTTCTAGTTTACTTCCCTTGAGGTCTGAGAGCAGGCATTGTATGATTTCTATTCTTTTAAATTTGTTAAAGTATGTTTTACAGCTCAGAACGTGGCGTATCTTGGTGAATGTTCCATGTGAGCTTGAGAAGAATGTGTATTCTGCTGTTGTTGGATGAAGTAGTATATAGATGTCACTTACATCCAGTTGATTGATGGTGTTTTGGGTCCACAATGTTCTTATTGATTTTCTGCCTACTGGATCTATCCATTTCTAATAGAGGGGTGTTCAACTCTCCAACTATAATATAGTGGACTCATCTATTTCTCCTTGCAGTTCTACTAGTTTCTATTAGTTCTATTAGTTTTGCCTCATGTACATGGATGCTCTGTTGTTAGGTGCATATACAGTAAGGATTGTTACATCTTCTTGGAGAATTGTTCCCTTTATCATTATGTAATACCCTTCTTTGTCTCTGATAACATTCTTTGCTTTGAAGTCCACTCAATCTGAAATTAATATAGCTACTTCTGCTTTCTCATGATTAGTGTCAGCATGGTATATGTTTCCTCTATCCATTTACTTAAATTGGACTCTATTTGTGCTTTTATATTTAAAGTGGGTTTCTGTAGACAACATATAGTTGAGTCTTGTTTTGTGCTCTACTCTGACAATGTCTTTTCATTGGTGTAGTTACACCATTGACATTTAAAGTGATTATTGATATAGTTAGATTATTTGTTACTGTTTTCTATTCATTGCCCTTGTTCTTGGTTTCTATTTTCATCTTCTACTATCTAATTCTAATGCTATTTTAAAATTTATAATAGTGTTTATAATTACAACTTATTGAGCACTTACTATGTGTAGGTGCTGTACCAAGAGTTTTACATTCATTATCTCACTTAGTCCGCTTAACAACCTATGATATGAGCTGTAATAACTAGCACTTACTATATGCCTGTTAACTTGTTAACCTTGTCACGTATATTATTGTGTACATTATCTCATTTAATTCTCTCAACAACTCTGTGTTGAAGGTATTGTTATTATCCCCATGTTACAGATGAGGGATCTGACGCTTAGTGAGGGCATTTATGTATCAACCATGGTCCTGTCTTCCTATTAAATCTCCAAAATAATCCCCATTGTCTCCACCCTGCCTTTGACAAACATCTACTCTTAGCACCTAAGGCTGAGCCTTGTCATCACTTAGTTGTCTTAACAAATGATAACACATGTATCCTTTCTTTAAGTTTGCTAATTTTTTCCTAGACTGTGGAAGCTTCTGTTGCTCCTGCTAAAAAAAAATTTTTTTTTTAAATGTTTTGTGTGTCTCTGTGAGTAGCAGTTAGAATGAAAGCTGAGGTATAAAATATATAAAAAGCCTCTTCCTCAGTGTCGCTCTCTCTTGCCCACTTCCCTTCCCCACTACAGCAGAACCTTTTTGGTTGGTCCACAGTCTTGGCTTTGTAGCAGATGCGCAGGTAGCCAAGTCCTCCCTCTGACCTCACCACACCTGCAGCTCCGCAGAGCTGGAGCCCTCTCTGGGAAAGGTCTGGACGTTTGCTCCTCGCACTTTCACATTCCTTATGATACAGCCTTAGGATAACTGTCTTTTCCTGTTTCAGCTCACGTGAAGCCTTCCTCCTGCTCACCTGCTCTCATTCCATGCCAGAGCAAGCCGAGCTGCCTTTTGCTGCGGGAAGCCACACACCTGCAAACCTGCCCCTGCAACCTGGCCTTTGCTTCTCCAAGTGTGGTCAGAATCCCTGGGAAGCTTGTTTAAATTCAAACTCCCTGGTCTCATTTTCAGGGATTTTGATTCATAGGAATAGGTGGAGCAAGGAGTCTGTGTTTTAATAAGCTCCCCTCTCCCCTAGAGATGTTATTTTAAAGGTCAAGAACCATTCATTGGTCCAGGACCATCTGGTATAGGAGAGTGTGCGGGTAAAGCACTGAAAGCACGCCTTCACGCATGGTTGCCCTTAACTCCACCTTTGGGATTCTCACTTCTCTCTAACCCTGTTCCATGTGTCTTTGCATAGCAGGCTGTTACTACCATGCCTGGCCTTGGGGCTTCTCCAGCCCCTTGGCTTGCCTGTGGACAAATACATACTCGCTTTATCCCAGCGCAGTTGTGATACTTACTGACTTTTTTCTAGCTCTTGCTCTGCTGCTAATAACTAGCTCACACCAAGTTCTGATCCCACTGATTGGGAAAGAGCTTAATAGAGCATGGTGGTTATGCTCTTGGCCACACAAGCTGGAGTTTAAATCTCAGCTCCACTTAGTAACGTGGCTATGTGCTTTAGGTCAGACACTGCATCTCTTTAGGCTTCCACTTTCTTTTCCGTGAAATAGAATGAGGATGTTTGCTATACCTGTGTCAGAGTTGACGAGTGGGAAGAATGGGCTAATGACGTGCAAATGCATCCTAAAGGTAAGGTTGTGACATCACTGTTGTGCTATAAAGGAAGATATTCAAAGTAGTTGGAATGGCTTTTAGAACACTCTTTTATGTTGAGAGAAACCCCTTAGGGGTCTATAAGTAGTGGGGAGCATGGAGAAGTTTGCCTTTATAGGAAACTTTTATAAAGTGTTGAAACTACAGCCCTCCAATGAAAGATACCCGCCTACCATGAAACCCAGATCAAAGCTGTTCTCTTTTAAATGGAAAAGGAAAAGTTAGCTTGCTATGTTTGTCTTTGCATGTGGGGTGACTTCTCAGGCCTTGCTACTTCGAGAGTGTGAGTCTAGACAAATGCCTGAAGGTAAACCCATCTCCTCCCTTGTGAAATTGTAGGGTGCATCCCTCAAGTTATTTGTTAGTTCACACATGCTCATTGCCAGGGAGAAAACTGCTCTTGAGGGGCTGGAGGCCTTCACACCTGCCCGCTGAGGCACTTGAGGCTGCTCTGGCTGCTTCTGAGAAGGCCCTGTTTCTCATGCTTGAGCAACTTAGCATCTGGGCCGCTGGGAACCAGAGAGCCATGCCCAGCAGGGCAATGTCAGGCCCTGAATCCCCTCCTCCCAGACCGAACTGCTGAGGGTGCCCTCTGGAGGGTTACTCACTTTTGGTGTTGAAGTTTCTGGCCCTCTGCTTTTAACAGAGTAATAACTGTACACAGTGGAGTCTATTGCACGTGGAGGGGTGCAAACCTGAGCCTGTAATTCCATGCTGTCATGGTACCACAGGATCGTGAAGCAGGCCTTTCCCAAACTGGTGATGCACATGGGAAATGCCTTGTAGATATCACGCACAACAGGGAAACCCTCTCCTGTAGACTGAGATTGGGGCAGAAAGCCTCAACAAAGGGCCAGGCTTTGAGGTATTTTAAAAGAGAGATTAACACTTATTGTAGAGGTGCTAATCACTGATTGAATTAATCAAGGGCCAAACTACAAGGTGTTAACAAGAAAGATTAGTGACTTTGGGTGTGAATATTCAAAACCAGGCATTGTGAAACCTGGGACCAGAGGTTTTCCTGGGTACACAACAGAAGAAAAGAACAAATAGAAAACAAGGCACTGAGCTACTACTTTTACCCAGCAATTTCCTCTTGAGCAGGCTGGTGAACCATTGTTAAAAATATTAAACGTCAAGCGCATGGAACAGTGCCTGGCTTATAATAAGGACTCAATAAATGTTAGTTATGGTTATTTCTTTTGTCTGTTAAGGTCCCCTGTTAGGAATACCAACTGAGGACAAGAGAGAAACTTCTGTTTTCTTCAGAGAAAAAAAAATGTCTGGGTCAATTATTTTTTTTAAAAAAAGGTGAAGCTTAACTTGCCTGCAGGGAATTGAACAGATCTTGAATGTGCAGTTTAAGCTCAACTGCTCTTATAATAAAGGCCTGGGGAAAATACTTCAATGCTACAATACATGCTAAAACTATTGTTACCTCTTTTCTGGAAAAAGTGATCTGTAACCTGAGAAGCAAGAAACCAAGGAAATAGAACTTGAAAGTGAAATTAGAATATATAAGGAAATGGTTGATTCAAATAAATAGCTATGTCCAAATCACTAAGCCTGGATAAAATGGTTTTCTAGGAAGTCTGTATTTGCAGTGAACACAATGGGAGGGCAAAGGGGAGGAGGTGGGCACGGGGGGAGGGTGCTTGGAGGATGAGGAGCTTGGAGAATGAGGTGTTAATTTTAGAATATTATGGAAAAGCTTGAAAAAATCCAGAGGGGGAAAAAAACCTGAAATAAATAATATAGTAAGTGGAATTAACTTGAAAAAAATAATTTAAAAAATCTGTGTGGAGCAATGGAAAGTTGAATGAGCGTCTTTTTAGTACTGAATTGAGGAAGGAGGAGAGCAATCACAATTATGGGGCCTTACAAGTGTCACTGAACAGCCGGGAGGAGTAAAAGGATAATTTGGTTTAGGCCTCCAGCCCAAAGATGAATTCACGTTTAGACAGTTCCAGACTAAGGGCCTTAAATAGGTGATCCCTTTTAATCCCCACTGTAATCCTACAAGGCGGGTGACATTACAGATGGAGAAACCTGAAACTCAGTATGGAGTCCCGGAGATATCGATTCAGTGTACTTTTTAAAGGTAAACCAGCCAAAATGGATCTAAGTTTGTTGAAGCGTGCATCTAAACTTCCTTAGATAGAAAAAACTTCTTTCCTTTATAAACTGAGTATGACGATTCAGGTAATTGGCATGGTTAAACTTTTCATCACCTGGAGCAGCACTGTCCAACGGAAATGTAACATAAACCACATAATGGGATTTAAAATCTTCTAGGAGTCACATTTTAAAAAGGTAAAGAAACAAATGAAACTAATTTAAATAGCATATTTTTTAATATATAATTTCAACATCTAATCAATATACAAAATCATTAATGAGCTCTTTTACTTTTTTTCTTTTTCTGTGCTAAGTCTTGGAATTCTGGTGTATATTTTTAGACTTACAGTCTATTTCAATTTGGTCTAGCCACATTTCAAACGCTCAGTAGCCACATAGAGTGACTGTATTGGACAACACGACATGGACTATGTAGAGTACAAATACGTTGCTTCTGGCCTTCGGAGATGATGACCCGGTAGGCCAAGGCATGAGAGGCCCACCAGAATGTGAACGAGCAAACGATGAACTTCTCCCCTTCTGTTTTTCCAAAGGAAAGGCTATAATTTGATTTTTTTCTTTTGTCCCTAGCACTGATACAGATAAAGCAACTGTCACCTTTGATCTATTTCCCTCTGACTGGTCCTAATGTCCTGCCCAGGAGCAGGCTGCAGTGTGGTGCTTCTAGATCTATCGGTATGATCCTACATATAGGCAGACATGCAGAAATATATTGTTGACGTGTGTGTTTTTTAAAAATTGGTGAAATAGCATACATATATTTTTTCCCAACTTGCTTTCTCATTTAACAATATGGCTTTGAGAACTCTTCATGTTGGTAGACTTATCAACCTCGTTCTTTTAACCTGTTGTGTCATAGTCTGTCAGTCATTTAACCATTTCCCCTTCAGTGGACAGGTTCTTTCTGATTTACTGCTGTTATTATTAGAAAAACAATGAATGCAATGGCCTCTTTTTGATGGTGAAAATAGCATCATCTTCAGAGAAGAGGATGGCAAATCTGTCAGAGATTGAAAAATTAAATAAATTGTTCAAATTGCACGGCTGAGGGCCCCTGCCGATGCCTCTCTGACTTTCTTGAGCCCTCTCTTGGAGCTACGCCATTTCCCGGCTGAGATGATCAAAATAAGTCATTGCAAGTGTTTCTTTGCTGGAGGAAACCTTAGCTTTTCAGGGGCTTGAAACTGGGGTGGAGGATGAATAGAAAGACAATAGTTTTCTTAAACACTAGAGAGAGAAAGCCACCAGCTAGAGCAATGGTGTGATCCCAGTCTGGAAAATTCACGGGGATTCTTCCCACCCTCACCCTCATCCTCCAGGTTCTCATAGCCTTCATGTTTCTGCTGGCAGCTCACCGATGTCTTGACCCAGGCTTTCATTCTCCTCTCTTCTCTGCTAGTGCCCCAAGCTCCAAAATTCTTCGTCACTTTAATTCCTCCCAAGGAATTAATTATTTTGATCCATATATATTGATGTCAATAACCAACATTTCTCTAGCCTTCGTAAGGAGATCTGTACTTTAAATGATGTGTTAAATTGATGATTCTCTATTCTCTCCATCCTGCTATCCATTCGTTCAACAAACATTTAATGAATATCTACCATGTGCCAGGCACTAGGTTAGGCCCTGGAGATGCAAAGATGAAATAAAGACTTTCAGGTGCTGTGCAGGGGGTGGGGACAATAATCTTTGGGGTGGTATGGGAGGAGTGTGTTATAAAAGGGAGCCATTTCAGATTTCTACCCAACACAATATTTCAAGACAGCCATGAGTAAAAACTTAGCAGAAAGGTAAAAGTCCATTTAAAGAAGTTCTGAAATGGACCATATACTCTCTTACTCCACATCCTTTCCCTAGATTTTTTCCTCTCTCCTCCTCTTTGTCCCCACGTCCTGTCCTGGCTGTGGACATTGTTCCTTTGCGTCTTCTCTCTCCATAGCACAGCTGCCTCTCATTTCAGGCAAAGAGCAAATCTGGCACATCAGAGACAGACAGTCCAGGGCCCATGGTGTAAAGCATCATGTGAGGAAATATTAAACCTCATTTATGAGACAGATTTCCATGCAAAGAAGATATTAAGGGTATGATTAGCAACTTCCCCACTGAAGCACTTAATAAAATCATTTACATAATGTGTTTAGTAATAAATTAAGCATTGTAGAATTATACTAACTTAACATATTTTTGCAATAGTTTTCCGCTTCTTCCCCTCCCCCATGTTGACCAGACAAGCCTGGCATCTATCCAAAAAGGATTTTAAATTAGTGAGTCATTAGGCTGTGTAAAAAGAGCTAACTTTGTGTAAAGGTACTCTGTTCCACAAAACAAAAAGGCTTCGATGACCACAGCTCATTTAAAGTAAAGATTAAACATTTTAACCAGAACAGCACCCTAATTCAGCAAAATTTATTTATGTCCAAATGCAGTACTATTGGCAATGAAGAGCAATTTGAGAAGTCATAACCCAAGACAATTATTGAGAGGGCCTTTAGAGTTCCCTATAAATTTCCCCTGGTGGCCTCAAAGCCAATGCTTGACCACATAGTTAAATATTTGTATTAGGTGTTCCTGTGTTTAACACACTAATTAAAAAGATAGAATTCTTTGATTCTATCTCAAATCATTTTCCTTCTAATCTCTTTCTGGAAAAACCTGCTGGATAAATGGAACTAAGAGTATGTTTTCTAAAAAGAGGCTTTACCGTGTTGCAATAAATCCAAGGACTGGGGACATTAATGTACCTGAAGTGCTCTTAATGAGTCTATGGTGGGAATCACCCTTGGAGTCCTGTTTCAGGGACCTTTACCTTGAAGGTTATAAATCCTTTGAGAAATGACTATAATGGGGGAAAGCTTTACCAAAGGAAACGTAGCTAGTTCAAACATAGTTAAATGCACTGGCCAGAAGGGCAGGTTTAAGGACAGGTGAGGAAGCCACGACACTTTGAGGCATTAACTCAAAAAGCTTGTCTTTGGTGAGGTCACATGACTGGCCCTGAAAGCTACTCAGAGGAAAGCAGAATACCATTGGGAAGTCTCTCCATTGACCCTGTAATAAGGTATTTCTTTTCCCTTTTTTCCCATTTACAATAAAGAGTAGAGCATGGGGGAGGCTATAGAGAGCTGCCATCCAAAGTGTGGTTTAAGGAGCACCTGCCTCAGAATCACCTGGAGGAACTGTGAAGGATGAGCACTCTGAGGCCCAACCTGGTTCCTACTGAACCAGAAACCTTCCCGGTGGTTGTGGGGTGAGTTGGGGAGGCTTGGATTCTGAATTTTTTTTGTTTTAAAAATTTAAAAGTTTATTTAGTAATCTGTTTAAAAATAACAGTAATAAAGCCATTACACATTAACATATGTATCTTATGAAAAATAATTATATGTTCTAAAACAACAAATAATTTATTGGGGAAAGTGGCATCATTTTATATTTTTGCAAGTCTCTTTAATATCTGGCGTTAATTAGAGACAGATGGATTTTTCTTTCTGCTTCTGCACTGAATCTGTGGTGATATGTTGTGTTTGTTGAAGTCTGGTCTCATATTGATATGGAGTTGGAAAAAAGAAGGGTATTTTAATAGCATTCTCAGATAATTTTGAATTTGTTTTTTGCTATTTCGCCAAAACTGGACAAGTAAAGTGTCTTAAAGGGTAATTACAATGTGGAATCTGAAATCATATTGTTGAAGTTTTTATACTGTTACATTAAAATTTATTCATCTATCTGGAATCTGCCTTTTTTAACCAGCTGCTTAAAAACCATAGTTTTAGAACCATCAAGTCCAATTCAACACCTTTATTACACAGAGGTAAACTGAAGCCCCATAATGCATCTTCTTGTCACAGGGCCCAAAGGTCTTTCCTTTTGTGGTTCTTCTCAGTGACTAATAGAGTGCTGGAAACATAATGGGAGGCCTGTACAGTCCTCTAAATTCCTCTGTAAATTTCTGTGGGTCTAATAGGCCTGTTCCAAGGGCGGAAAATAGTGGAAATGGGGAGAAAGGCTGTTTATCTAGGTAGGCAACTTATTCAGGGCGGGATATTCAGGGAACTAAATAGAAAGCAGAAACCAAAGCAGGAACCAGAAAGCCAATGCTTCCCCTTGTATAAAGAGGCAACCCTGGGTCTTCACAACTGGGTAGTCACTTTAGTTTTCAGATTCTTGATATATTAGACCAGAGTGAGACATTTGCCTCTTGTCATCATATCATAACCCCCCCATGAGGTGTGGAAATATTCATATTTATGCTAGTGTCTGTTCACGTAGTTTTCCTCTAGCAAAAACTTTTGAAATTGGCTCTCACCTGAAGTAAATGTCCATTACTCAGGAAGGGAAGGGAGAAGATTGCTGACGTTGCATCCCTCTGGGATGGAGACTGCTAGTTGACCCTCAGTATCCATTCTCACTTTCCACCATAACAGAATTTGCAGCTACGCACATGGCCACTAGAATTAAAACTACATTTTCCAGCATTCCTTAAAGCTAAGTGTTACTTAGTTCTGGCCAAGAAGATGTGAGGGGAAGTGCTGTAAGGCAGTTCTGGAAACCTTCCTTAGGAGCTAACTGGTTTGTGCCCTTTGCTCTTTCTTATTTCCTTCTTCCTGGAGAGAGATGGCTGGAGCTCTGTCGTGGGCTGTGAGGACAAGGCCTAAGTGTAGGGTCCTAGGAATGGTGCGTGGAAAGCTGGAAGGAGCCTGAGACCCTGAGGGCTTCATGGAGCAGAATCATCATCTCAGTCTGGGCTTACTTCTGGACTGTTATATGAGAAAGAAATACAATTCCAGTTCGTTCAAGACTCTGTTATTCTGGGTCTCTACTACTTGCAGCTAACCCTAATCTAACTGATACCTCCTTTTGTATGTGAGGGGGGAGAACCAGCTGACTCCCTGTAGGCTCTTCACTTGACTGCCAGTTGTCCTATGATATCACTGCTTACAAGAGCTTTCACAATGTGGAGCAGCAATGAGACAGTGGTGCCTTGGTAGAGTCCCTGGGGCCTGATGTCCCCTAGCTGTGTTGGCACCCAGGGCACGGTATTGTGTTCACATCGAGGTGGAGGAAAGAAACCCTCCTCTGCTCTTCTTCCCTTAGCTCTGGCTTCACCCTCCCCCAGGAAGCGGGGTGGGTGTGGCTTCATTCAACCAAAACATCCTGTTAGGAACGCACACTACTCGCCAATTTTCCCTTGTTGATGTGTGTTTAAATCTCACTGGAGATTTATTTTTAACACCTTATCTTTAAAAATATTTGTACTTTTGTGTTACAATGGGTTTTTCTCATTCCGATTTCTATTTCTCTTAATTTTCACTAACTTTACCTATTTTAGCTTTGACATCATTTTATTCTCCTATGTCTGAGTTTTTGGTTTTTAACTTGATTTCTTCTTTGCTATTTTAATTTACTTACACTCATTATTTTCAATTTTTATTCTCTTACCTTATCATCTTGTTTCCTTTTTATTCCTTTAATCTTTTAATTATATTTTTAAAAATCTACTTCTGCTTTCTTTCTTTTTATTGTCTTAGTGTTACAAACATTTTCTTATCATCCAATTTTAAGAGGTCTTTTGTTACTTTAGTTTGTCAATATTTAAGCTTTTTTGTGTGTGTATGAGGAAGAGTGTCACTGAGCTAACATCTGTGCCAATCTTCCTCTATTTTTTATGTGGGATGCCACCACAGCATGGCTTGATGAGTGCTAGGTCTGTGCCCAGTATTTGAACCTGTGAACCCCAGGTCGCCAAAGTGGAGCAAGTGAACTTAACTACTATACCACCGGGCCAGCCCCAATATTGAATCTTTTTGATTCTTGTAGTTTTAGTTCATTTCATTTTTTAAAATTTAAGTTCATTCTTAAACTTTTTTATTTAACTTTTTCAATGTTAACTTTTACCCTTTATATTAAATGTATCACAATTTTCTTCTTTGATTATTGGGCTTCTGGTTTTATTTCTTAACTTTAGTATTTCCATTTCTCTTGTGTCTATTTCTTGTGTCCTATTCATAACTTCTGAATTGATTTTTATTCGCTGTTCTTTATCTATTTGTTTTAATAGTAAATAGGAAGTATGGTTACAGAGGTGAGGTATCCTGGCCCACATTCCCTAACTTGCTTCCCTGACTAGGGGTACCTGGACTGGAGGCTGGGAGGTGGGGAGAGGGGAGGAATCTGTAGTTTCTGTAGGAGTCAAAAGGTACTGGAACTAAAGGATAAACATAGTGCTTTTTTTTTGAAGGATCCATTTTTACTCACAGTTCTGGGAAGAAAAAAATTCTGGATCCTTGTAGCTCTTAAGAGAGAAACTATCAATACATACACTTGAAATACTCTGTCAACTTAAAAAAATTCACCTTAAGTTTCAAACACTTGATAGACTCAATGCAGCAACATGTCAACTGTAAACCAGTGAGAAGCCTCCAGATGACATTTATACCAAATATGTAAACCCAAAGTCTTCTGCCTTCTCTTTCCCCCTCTTTAATCTCCTGTTAAAATTACAAAGCCCCTCCCTCATTCAGCCTGCCTTCAATATGCCCTTCCGTTTCTTCCTGATTCACTAATTCTCTATCTTCCATCACAATCGTCCCGTGAAGCCCCAGTTTCTCCTGCTGAGCCCAACTCATAGACAAAAGGGGTCGCAGAGCCGTAAACTTTCCTTCCATTTTATGTCACGCTCAGTGCAGCAAGGAGTTGTGCTCCATCCATGAGTTTCTGAGAGGCGGAGCACAGAGCCTGGTGCACTATAGGTGTTCAATGAATGCTGAATGAGCAAATGAATGAACAAATGGATGGATGGATGGTTGGATGGATAGATGCTCAGTATTTAAGGTCACCATTGACTTCTTGACTGCCAAATGTAATGGACTACTCTCAATTCTCATTATTGCAAACCTTTCTGCCACATAACCTCGACTTTCTCCCCTCTACCTCTTAGCCTTTGCTCAAATGTATTTTCTCCATTGGCTTTCAAAATTAAATGGTATTCAGGTATAACCACAACCCCTCCAAATAGTTATTTCTATATCCTATACAACTTATTCTTCCTCCTAGCCATAATTGTGGCCATCCCAAGCCTCAGGCACAGGACTCATTTCTTTATTTTCTTCCTGGTTCTCCCTGAGTAGTTGTCAAAGCTTCAACACTCACCGCCATGCTGATAACCCCAAAATCTATATCTGTAGCCCTGACCTCTCTCCTGAGCTCCTGCCCCTTATCTCTGTCTGCCTACCACTGGAGACCCCTGCCTGGATTTCCCACTACTAAATATCCCAAACCGACCTCCTCAGATTCCTCTCTATGGGAGAAGTGTGTGTGTGTGTGTGTGTGTGTGTGTGGTGTATGTGTGTATATTTTACTTGCTTTTGTTACCGCTGCAAATAGTGGTGATAATAATAATAGCTACCACATTTTGATTACCTACTATACGTCAGGCACTTTATATTTATCATCTCATTTAATCCTCACAACAACCCTGCAAGCTAGGGATTGTCTGCATTTTTACAGATGAGGAAACTGAGGCTCACAGACGGTAAACAATCTGCCCCAAATCACAAAGCTAGTATGTGGGATTCAAATTCAAGACTGTCTAGCTCCAAGCTCATAGACTTTCTGCTATGTCACACAACTGTCACATTTTAAAATTTATAGCTAAATTCCCTGAAAGATGGGGAACATCAATGATTTTTATGAGTCCTTGGAATTTGGCATGGTCTACACCTCCCCCCTGCCCCATTGACAATGTTTGCCAAATAATAGGTGGTAATTAAACAGTGGGGCTTTGGACTCAGGCAAACCTGGGTTCAATCTCAGTGCCATTATTTATGTGAAGGGGCAGGGTAGTTAACCTTTTTGAGGCTCAGTTTACTCATCTGTGAAATGAGGACACTAACGTCTACCTCCCAGGAGTACTGAGAAAAATAAATGAAAGAATGTATGTCAAGAATCAGCCAAAATGCCCATCAACTGATGAGCGGATAAATAAAATGTCATATTGCCACACAATGGACTACTGTTTGGCAATAAAAAGCAATGAAGTTCTGATACACTCTACCACGAGTGAAGCTTGAAATCATCATGCTAAGTGAAAGAAGTCAGTCACGAAAGACCACGTATGTATGATTCCATGTAGATGAAATGTCTAGAATAGGCAAATCTGTAGAACCAGAAAGTAGAGTAGTGGTTGCCAAGGGCTGGAGGTGGGGTGAACGGGTGATTCTGTGAAGGAAACAGGGAGTGACCGCCAATGGGTATAGCACTTCTTTTCAGTGTGATGAGAATATTCTAAAATGGATTGTGCTGTTGGTTGCACAACTCTGTAGATACACTAAAACCCACTGAATTGTACACTCTAAATGGGTAAATGATATAGTATGTAAATTATATCTCAATAGAGATGTATAAAAAAAGAGTGTATGTCAAATGCTTAGCACATAATTGATACTCAATAAATTCTCACTGTTCTGACTTTCTCTTCCTTGCCTGGTTTGTCTCTCTGGCAAGTGATTGTGAATATTTGCACCTACTTGCAATGCCCTAGCTTTTCATTAGCTTAATTCAGGCCTTTTTTTTGTTTGTTCCTTGTTAAATACTTGGCGCACTTACTTTGTCTCCTTTTGAGGTGCTTGAGGATTCAAAGGCAGTCTGCCTGCTGCTTCTTATTGCTGGCCTTCTGTCTTGGCCTGGGCTGTTCTAAATGTGCCCTCCTTCACTGAGCCTGTCAAATCACCTTCCTGGTGTACCTTTCAGGCCTTCCTCCTTTCCACCATAATCAACAAACACTTGGTAGGTAACAACCCTAGGCAGAGGACCACTAGGCATTGTGGGTGATGCAAAGAGCTCTTTGATTGTGGTTGGGGAAATAGCACATGGATAGAAAAACACAACTAAGATGAGGACACAAGTGTGTTAAGTGTCAATTGTGTAATTCTCACTGAGGTGCTATCAGAGATTAAAGAAGTGGGAGATCATTGGTGAATGAAGTCTTCAAAAAGCAGTTGGTTTTTGACTGATGGGTAAGCTTCATATTGGAAGAGAGAATGGGGCAGGCATGTAAGCAAAGGCATAGATACATGTCTTCCTTCTTCCCTTCTTTCTCTCTGTCCTATACATTTATTAAGCACATACTATATGCTAGACCCTGGGGTTATAAGAAAAAAAGAGTAAGATTGAATCCTGCCCTCTAAGAGCTCGCAGATGTGGGGAAGCTGGGCACACAAAGAAATGACAAGAAATCCAGGAATATAGTGGAGCAAGTGAGATACTTGTCTGAGGGAGTTTGTAAAGACATCACAGAAGAGCCGACATTTGGACATTCAGAGTGAAGAGGGGAGGAAGCAGGTGACGTTTCAAGTCAGGAGGCGAGGTGCCAGGGTACAGCAAAAACAAAGGCCAGGGGCATGAAGGCTGGGATCAAAGGCTGGGAGCTGAGGCTGTTGAGGTGTGTTGGGGCTTCGTTGTGAAGTCTTTGTGTTTTGTGTTAAGCAATTTATATTTTATATTGAGGCAATCAAAGGTGGTGGTGGGACACCCTTCCTCCTCCTCTCAGGCAAAACTATCTAACCCCAGTCGTCTTTCTGCTTTCTTTTGAAAATTAGCCCCCTTCCAATGCTTCCTGTAGCAAGGCTCCTTCTTGCTTTCCTTAAACTCCGAATGCTGTCAATCAGCTTCTCTTGAAGTCTCGCCATATAGGTCCCCAGGGAAGGTGAGCTTCCCCTCTCCCATCTTTCACACATCTTACTGGAGGGTTGGGAGGGAAGCTTGAATAGCAACCCACTAGCAGAGATCACCAAATTTAGAATCAGAATAATGTTGATCCCATGGATTTTTATCTGTGGTCTAATGCAACACGTCTATTACATGCCTTTCCAAATTTTATTTTGATTAAAACATCTTAAAATGCGGGCCCAAACCACCCAACAAATAAGTCCTTATGATGTTCCCAAACTAGATTAGTATAGTATCCATGGAATTTTTCTCTCTATGCTCTGAAAGATTTAAGACATCTTTCTAAAAGAATATAAATTCCCTTGTAAATCATTGAAGAATTAGCAGAAAGGTATATAACACATTCAAATGTACTTAGGAGGTATTTTTAAACAGAGCACTGTGCAGAAAATTATTTCTACAATCTATAAGCAAAATGAGATTATAGTTTCCAAACAAAATAAAAGGGCAAGTTTGTTGACTGAATTCATACTCATTTATCATACTCTCCTGTACTGTATTAATACCTTTAACTGGCCAGTCAATCATAAAAAAATTTAATCCTGAGTAAATCTTATCAGTACCACAAAAATAATGGGATTTCTGTTTACAAGGTGTCGATTGTGTTCAGAGTCTTTGATAATGACTGCAGACAGTCAATAAACACTGAGACATTTACATGGTCAGTAGGAGCCTAACTAAACTATCTAATCTTTCAAAAGACAGTCAACACAATGAACTCTAAACCTAATCCCCTCAAATACTGAAGAGACAGTTTAGTGCTTTAAATACTACTCAACCCAAAACCCCACACTAAAAAGAACCATTAAGGCTTTTTCTTAAACTCACAGAAGCGGGACATTCTGATTTCAGGTCCATTCTCTGATGGCAAATCTTTACTTATAATCTAAGTTCAACCCTTTCTAGGACCTGGGATTTGTGAAGGGTACAAATGTTGTTAAGTATTGTAGGACCTGACTAAAAAGTGAAAGAAGAGTAGTATTTGACATTTATTTTAAACTTTTTAAATGACCTTTTTTTTTTTTTAATTTCAAGAAAGTGAAACTCCTTACTTGCTGATTTTGTTTGTTATAATCAAGTGAACTCACATTTACTCAGAAATCCTGTTGGTGCTATATTTATTGCTGGGAAATTTTTAAAAAGAAGCTGAAAGAAAAAAAAAGACTATTAATTGACCATTTCCTCTCTTCCAGGCCTGTGTTACTCAGTGAAGATAAAGGTTTAAAAATTCTAAAATCCTGAGAAGAGACTTGTATAAAGGAAACTGAAAATGCCTGACTATGGAGTCACCAATTTAGAGACTAAAAGAAACTTTGGGTTTTCAGTGGCAAAGGGAGAAAGAGAAAGAAGGATTTCAGCACGCCTGGTATAAATCCCTTTTGATTCTATGATGTTTTCGTGATGTTAGTCACTAATGTGAAGATGCATAGCTGTGCATTTGTTAGATACTGGCTGGGAAAAGTGGGTCCTGGCACCCTACTCAGAAAGAATGGTTTCCTGAGATGTTGGATTTGGGCTATCTTTTTCTTTTTTTGTACATGTCCAAGGTGTTGAGTTCTTCACTGTTCTCGTTTAAAGAGCCTGGCCAGAGAGCTTCAGATGGATCACTCCATTCCACAGCCCAGGCAAGAGTGGGACTCAAGAAAGAGCAGCCTTGCTGCTTGTGGAATAGCTTTAAGGAGCTCCTTTCCAAACAGATGTGGCCTTGCCTTGGAAACTGGTTAACACAATAGACTGCCTGGGGTCTGATGTTCAATTCTCTTCAGGCTATAGAAATGAGAGACTCTTTGGTTGACCTGGCATTCTGCCATGTCAAAGAGCCCACTGGAATCTCTACTTTGCCATTTGCAGGAAATGGCAGGAAGTGTAAGAAAATCTGGAATCCAGGAACATTTAATCACGCCACATTATGAGGTCACTCTCTCTGGATCAGGTCAGTGGTTGAGAGGGAAGAAGGCTGATTTATTCATTTTGGGGTGGGTAAATGGGGGAGCTCCTCCTGGCAAACCCCTAATTTCTGTCTTTGGACATCATTAAGGCTTAGATCTGAGAATTTCAGGCTTTTTTGGTTAGTGGACACGCAAACACTCTGTGAATGCCAACAATCCTTCAACTCCATTAGAACCTCAATACATTGATCACATGATATTTTTACTGCCCCTAACTCCTTTCATGGCCTCACTTCCCTCCTTACTCAGCTTAAATCTGTGGTCATTTTAATCACTTCCTTGAATATGCTTTCAACTCCCTTGTCCCTCTCTCACTTTGTTGAACTAACTTGGTTAAACTACAACCTTTGTTAAATTCAACTTTCCCCTACTCACACAGTTGAATGAAGCTGCAGAAAAACACACAACCAAGCAGACTGGTTTCATTTTAAATTCCTGATCACTCTTCTCTAGTGGACTCTTCAAGCTGCCCAGCAATCATACTATATTTTCCTAGGCCATTCATTCATTCACTCTACCAGAGGGTGTTATTTTATACCTTTTCTTCTCAAAACTTCAATCACTTATTCCCCATCCTCACTGTCATGATGACCTTGCTTCCTATACATTGAGAAAATGGAAGCTATCAGAAGAAAACTTCCACAAGCTCCCACAACCCTGTCTATCCGCCTACCAGTATCTGGGCTCATAGACTCTGCCTTCCTTCCTGTTCTTCTCAATGAAGTTTCCACACTCTTTACAAAGGCCAACATCTCTGCTTTTATACTAGGTCCCACGTCCCTTGCCTACTCAGTCAGGGACAGTGTTACAGGTAATCCTCCACTCTCTCCTGTATCATCAATTTCCCCCTCTTTTTCTCAGTACATATGAGCACTCTTTCATGATCAAAAAAACCCCTCTCTCTTTATCCCCCTTCTCCTTCCAGTTTACCCTTGTTCCATTTCTCTCCTTCCTGTTACAGCAAAATTCCTCAAAAAAGTTCTATCTAGTTGCTGTCTCCAATTCTTCTCTGGTTTCTTCTCCTCTTACCCCTGCTATCCACTGAAACTACGCCTATAAGGCAACCACGACAAAGGCAGTGGTGGATTTTCAGTCCTCATCTTACTTGACCATCAGCAGTATCTGAAACAGTCTCTCCCTTTTCATATAAAATAATTCCTTCACATGGTTTCCACTACACTACCGGTTTTCCACCTACCTCATTGCTTCTCATTCTTCTTATCTGGTTCTTTTAGTTTCGCTGACCTCTCTATGTTAGAGTGCCCCAGGATTCAGTCCTAGGATCTCTTCTGTTTTCCATCTACACTCACTACCTTCGGGATCTCATCCCATCTCAGGGCTTTAAACACTATATATACTGATTACTTCTAAATTTATATCTCCAGTCCATACCACTTCCCTGCGCTCCAGACCATTTGTCCAACTTCCAACTTAACATCTCCACTTTGATGTCTACTAAATATTTAAGCATCTGATCTCCTTCCACCCTCATTCAGACCCTGCTCCTCCCGTAGTGTTTCCCTTCTCAGGAAGTGACAACTCCATTCTTCCAGTTACTTAAACAAACAAAAAAATCTTGGCATCACCCTTGACTCCTCTTTCTCTAATACTTTACATTCTAATCCATTAACAAATTCTGTTGGCTCTACCTTTAAAATATATTCAGAATCTGACCACTTCTCACTATCTCCATTACTAAACCCCTGGCCCAGATCACCTTCTAGCTGGTCCTGCTGTTTCTGCTCCATCTGGTAAGTAGCAGAGCTGCGATTCAAACTCAATTATTCTTCATTTTGAAAACTTTGATCTCTTGTCTGGGCTCTACTGTCCCTCTGCCTCTTCACCTTTGGTGGCTGCAACTGTAGGCACCTCCCTTATATCCATTTCCCTATTCATTCCATTCTTCCTTAGTAATAGAATCCTAACTACATTCAAAATGGCGTTGTGACCAAGGATCTTTCCATCTATCTTTCTCAGCTTCATGTGCAGATAGGTGTGACCATGTGACTAAGTCCTGACTAATGAGATAAAAGCTGAAGTTGCTGGGTGGAACTTCCAGGAAAACTCCTAAGCAAGGGGGACACACAGCTAGTCGACATCTTTTTTGACCTTGCCCTATCCGCCTTCCTGCTGCCTGGATTAAGGACTTGATGGCTGAAGCTCCAGCAGCATTTTTGAACCCTGAGATGACCTTGAGTATGGAAGCCACTTGCTAAAGATAGGAAGCAGAAAGATAAAAGCAGTCTAGGTATCTAATGACTTTGTGGAGTTGCCACACCAGCCCAAGACTGTCCTAGTCTGTGCTGGACTCTTTTACATGATAGAACAGAGGCCACCGTAGTCTTTTCTCTATGACTAGAAGCCTAATATAAGTCCTATCAATTCATATTGTCATGTATTTCTTCTGGATCTTTTACAGAACCTGGCATAGTGCTGAAGACAAAACTGGTCCTCAGTAAATGACAGTGATTGGTTGCTTGTGATAAAGCAAATTTCCTCAATGTTTTGTCTGACACATTTGTTCCTACCACTGTCGGTAATGGAGTAACCAAAGTTTTGGAATTGAGTTTGTACACCTGGCATTTCTAAGGGAGCTTCTTCTGTGTTGAACTAAATGTGATTGGTCAAAATAAGTGGGTAAGGGGGCCAGCCCGGTGGTGCAGTGGTGCAGTGGTTAAGTCCACTTTGGCGGCCCAGAGTTCCCTAGTTCAGATTGTGGGTGTGGACCTACGCACCGCTTGTCAAGCCATGCTGTGGCAGGCGTCCCACATGTAAAGTAGAGGAAGATGGGCATGGATGTTAGCTCAGGGATAATCTTCTTCAAATAAATAAATAAATAAATAAAATAAAAACATTAAAAAAATAAGTGGGTAACGATAAATTTATGCTGAACAGTATAGGACTTAAATTAATAATATAAAATGTATGAAATATAAGGTATGGATTATAAAGTAATGAGACTGAATCCATAGGTTTCCCCTAAAGTAAGCTCCATTACTTTAAATCTTTAAAGATGAAAATACTGTTACCAATCTCAATTCCTTCCATTGAAACATCATTACAATACAAACTTCCACATAACACAAACTTTGAATCTTTACGAAGATTTCAACATTACAAAATCTACTATAAGAAAAAGAGAATAACAGGATTGTCCGTTGTGTCTGAATTTTACTGATGTGATGTTGATGACATATAAATGACTACCGAAGCAGAGAAAGATACAGTGAAATCTCACTGACAAGAGTGGAGAGTTAGTTGGGAGGTGATTTATTCTGTGTTGAGTCCCTCCTGAGAGTCAGGCCATGGGATCTGGGCAACATCCATCTCTAAGATGAATTTTGAGAGGTAGAAAGGGCATGTTCTTTCAAATGCTCTCTCTCACTTACTAGTCTCTGGGCAAGTCTTTTAACTACTCAGTGTCTAAGTTTTTAAATCTGTAGAATGGAAATAATGTCAAAAATAGCTATTCCGTAGGGCTGTTGAGATGATAAAATGTGTGAATAGATGTGAAAGGGCCTAGTTCACGGTAGTCACTCAATAAATATTTGTTCATTTGTCTTGGTAATATATTACATTTTATAAATGCTTTAGAATTTTTGAAATGCTTTCACATACTGTACAAGTTATTGTCAAAATACCAAGCACCAATTAACACTTCCTCTAAGAGCTTTTGGATGTTGTATTTTAATTATTTTAGGATGTGACCAACTTTTGTGGAGTTGAGTCAGTTGGCTTCATTATTCCCCTGCAACATTTCCTTTGCACTCGTCGATTTCCATGGCTACATGATGATTACTTCCTGAGAAACAAAGGAACACATGTGTTTGGAAGTAAAAAGGAAGCATACAGATCACCTATTGAACCACAGCCCTGTAAAACCTGGTATAAATGGAAACTTTTCTTTTTATCATAGAGTGTTTGAAGTAAAGGAATTCACATAAGTCATTCCCTCAGTTTTTACTGTACAATAGGTGTCCTTGTAAGGGGCCAGATTGTGTCAGGCCTTATAAACCAAATATATGCCAAAACATTTTTGTGAGATAAACTGTTTACGACATCAAAATTTTTGAGTGGTGACCAATCCAGAAAAGTGATAGTAGGTAATGGGAAATTTCAAGATAAAGAATGAGTGGAAGAAAAAAATAACTTTCCACTCTAAAATGCACCAATTCCTTTTTAATTCATTAATTAATTGATATTATAGTAACATACATTGACGACTTCTGTGTGTGAGGTCCTGAAGTAAGTGCTCTGAGAACTTCAAAGGTAAATAAGGCCTAGAGGTGGTCTTCAAAGAACTCATAGCTTAGTATTGGAAATAAACTATATGTGTCCCCTGCCCAAATTATGTCTTATGTGAAGTAAAATCTGGAACCTAGGGTGGCTTTGAGGAAGGAGCTGTCTGTGAGGAGTCTTGAAGAATAGAGAGACACTTGTTTACCAGGTAGACAGATGGAAAGGCATTCTAGATAAAAGGAACAGCACCTACAAAGGCCCAGAGGTGACCAGGCTCAGAGCTAATAGATCAGAGATAGGAAGAGATTGATTTCGAGAGCAAGAGAAAGTTGGGAATATCTATGTTGAGCATATCATCGTTATTAGTAGGTGAGTGTTGGGTGTATGAAGATTGGCTTAAAGTGGGAAGAGAGTGCTATAGACTGAATGTTTGTGTCCGCCCAAAATTCATATGTTGAAACCTAATCTCCAATGTGTTGGTATTTGGAGGTGGGTCTTTGGCAGGTGATTAGGTCATGAGGGTGGAGCCCTCATTAATGGGACTAGTATCCTTATAAAAGAGACCCCAGAAAGCTCTGTTGCCCCTTCTGCCATATGAGCACACAGTGAGAAGACGGCCATAAAGAACCAGGAAGCAGGTTCTCATCAGACACCGAATCTGCCAGATCCTTGATCTTAGACTTTCCAGCCTTCCAGAACTGTGAGAAATAGATGTTTAAACCACTCAATCTGTGGTATTCTGTTTATAGCAGCCTAAATGGACTGAGACAGAGAGGAAAGTTACTGAGTTCAGTTTTGGACATGTTGCATGTCAAGTGCTAGTGGGACAGGATATTCTGGTGGAGATGGTTGTTGTTAGGTTGTTAGAAATGAAGCCTAGAGCTTAGGAGCGGAGCGCAATTGTAGATCCAGATTCGGGACTTGTCAACACACAAGTGGAAATAACTCACAAGAGGCTAGAGTAAGAAGAAAAGAGAGTTGAGGACAGATTCCTGGGAAACAACTACATTTAAGGGACAGACTGACGAAAAGAAACCTGGGAAGGAGGCTGAAAAGAAGCATCCAGGGAGATATTAAGAAAAACCACAAGAAAATGGCAGCTTTCCCCTTTCTCCACTGTAGAGTCCTTCTCAGTGATTGTCAGGGAATGTCAAAGCAGCAAAGAGCTAAAGGTGCATTTAATCCTTTTTCTTTTGAGGTTTTTCCCTAGGATTTGGGGTTCTTTTTCTAATGTTGATTCTTCTTTTCACTCCTAAAAACAAACTTCAGGAGCTTTGAGTAGACCAAACAAACAGGTGGTTACCCATGGAGTTGCACATAGAATGGAAGATTCTAGGATTCAGGTACAAAGGATGGTTCTAGGTTGTGAAGTTCCAATGAGCCAGGGAGGCAGTATCCCATAGTGGATATGAGCCCTACAGTTAGACAGATCTGCATTCAAAGCCTGACCCTGAGGCCCAAAGGTGAATTCTCCCAGCAGGTGTGTGCCATCCTGGGTGTGGACTACAGGTGCTTCACTCCCAGACTCCCCCACTCTCAATCTGATTGGAATAAAGGAGAAATTTCTCCACTGACCTATGGACTGCTCAAGGACTTGGAACATAGTCGGTTCTTAAGTATACAGTTTTCTTTTTAAAGATGAAAGAGTAAATTAACAAAACAAAAAGATCAGTACACAGGAAATAGCTTTAAAATAAACGTATGAGCATTGTAGGCTCCTAACATTTTTATGGATCACAGGCATTTTCGAAACTCTGACCATTGAGCATCAGAGAAATATCTACGTGTATCAGTTTGAAAAGAAATAGAAGAACAATACTACTCGCCATAACAAAATTGTAAACCAGTTGATTTAAAAAAACCAAAAAATTATCCTCGATGGTTCGTAACATTGTTCCTTGTTAAGCAATGGCATAACATTACACTTCTATATAGTGCTTTTTACCTTCCTGGCACTGTTTTGAAGACTTTATTTGCATTAATTAATGTAATCTCCCCAAGAAATCTATGAGATAGGAGCTTGTCGATTATGTAGATATGTAAACTCCAGGAACAAAGATGTGCCCAACGTCACATAGTTAATAAGTAGCAGAAATAGGATTTGAACCCAGGCAGTTCACCTCCAGAGTCTGTGCATGTAACTGCTACACCACACAGAAGCCTACTTAATCCTGGTCCCTGCCAGCATAGCTGGACCCACTTTGCTTATCGCCTAGTACAGAAGGAAAGCTGCGTGGCGCATGGCAGTGAGGCTTCCTCACCAGGGCTTCTCTTGGGGCAGGGGGAGTCAGGGCAGATTTGGGAGATGTATTTGTGTTAAATCAGGACAACAAGTTGTGATAATTATTTATATTTATATAAATAATACAAATATATTATTTATATTTAAGAGGAATCATAATCACCCAATGATCTTATTTCACAGTTTACCTCCCCCAACCCCACAGGCAGGTGACTTCAGCCCCTTGTCACAAACCCTCATTCATAAGCTAAGAGAGAGAGATGCTCAGTGCTTGTGGATCTGGCCCCAAAGTGTGTACGCTCAGGATTGTCCAGGAGCACACTGACCCTGTGTGTTCTCTACTGTTCCGCTGGAGAGTTTTCTGAAGGGCTGTTGTGTGAATGGTCTAATCTTTTAATTGGTCTCCAGGAGCCCACACTGATTGTCCCTTATCTGAGGGGTAACTGAGAGCAATCTCAGAAGGAGTTGAGCAGTAGAAGCTCCAAACCATCAAGGAGAAACATTGCTGCTGCCTTGAAGGGAATTTGAATCCAAAAAGATTATTTGAAATCACTCTGAGGAATGTATCCAACATGTGCTATAGCGCATATGTTAAAAAAAAAAGATCCAGAACAAAATATTTCTTCATATTATGCTCAGTAACGAAGACGTTTTACAACTCTTAGTTAAATACATTTAATATCACAGAAGAAAAGAACTGAAAACACATAAAAATAAATCACATTAGGCTTTGTCTTTTGATTAATTCTTTTTCACCGAACAGGAAAATACTCATTAACAAAAGTTCTGAGAACAATAAAGTAACTGGAGGTTATTAATATGAAAATATTGTCAATTGTTCCTCCTGTAGAAATCTCCCTGGACAACCCACTTCCTGAAAAATGACTCAGCAAAAGCTCCCAAGAAGAACTGCTCATGTTTAATACAATCGTTCGGGCCAGCGCTTATTTCTTATCTATAAAGTCCCCTTGTGATTGATGATTCATGTTTCTTTTCAATTATGGGCTTTGAATGCAAACTATTTCTTAATGTAAACAAATGGCTTCAGTATTTAAAGCAAAACATTTCCGTTTGTTTAGTACTATTTCCTATTTTATGCCTGAAACCATATTTTTGAGAGAATTGTTTGGTTTCAAAAGAGGGGAAAGAGAATGATTGTTTAGAAGAATGTGTGCGAAGGAGGGGTGCGTTCGTCAAGGGCAGCCTGCCAGATGAGTGGGGACTCATATGGGGCCCACGGTAGCCTGTCCTCTCAGAGCATGGCCCAAAGAAGTTAGTGTCCTGCATTCTGACTGTGAAGATCCCGGTTTTTCTGTGGGACAAAAGGTTATTTTTGGCAGCTTGATAATCGGCCTGTAGCATGTCTTTAAATTCTCAGTTCTGCTGAAGAATCTGAACTAGATGAACGGAGGATAAATGACATGTAGAATAGTTGCCAAAAATACTAGAAAAAGAGAGCGAGATATTTAGTGGTTTGTAATGACAGTTCACAATTGCCAATCTAAAAAATAAGATTAAAACTCATGTGAGCACAAGCCAGTTTCAATGAACTACGTGCCAAAAGTTGACCACTAGGTAGCGCCATAATCTAGCCCTATGACAATAGGGCAGAGACTTGATTCTATATTGGCCAGGGTGAAAATATACAAAATTTACACTTGGGAAAAGATCAACAAGGGCGTCCTAAGAAGTTTCAATCAAAACACCCTAACATAACAACAGAAGAGGTATAAGGCTCAAGTATTTACTTGGTGAAGCTATTTCTACTAAAGCAATTACGTTTATTGAAAACTCAGAGAAACAGACAATGTAGGTGGTAGTATTTTACTTTGCTTCTCTTAATGAAACCCCAGATTTGTATGAAAATAAAGAAAAGAAATAATCACAGTTAATTAAAATAATTAGCCTAGAATTTTCTTGTCAAATTGGAAAGTGTCAATTTGACTAAACAGTAAACACTACTGATATTTGTTTTGGAGATTCATTATTGTTTTCATCAGAGCATGCTTAAGTCTTCCATTTGTTCAGCAATCATTCAGGACATGCCCAGTGCGTGCCTAGCGTCATGCTAGATGCTTTGATTCTAAAGAAGCTTAAGGCAGATTCATTGCCTTTGTGTAGCTTGTAGTCCAGTAAGGTAGATTAATACATAAAAAAATACTAAGGAATAAGAGCTTTGATAAAGACATGTTCAAAAGAGTTATGGGAGATAGCAACAAATCACTCTACATGAGCTAGCATTTGAATAGGCCTGGAAAGACAAGTACAGTCATGTTCCCCATAATGACGTTTCTGTCAACGACAGACCACATGTACGATGCAGTCCCATAAGATTAGTACCATATAGCCAAGGTGTGTAGTAGGCTATCCCATCTGGGTTTGTGTAAGTACACTGAATGATGTTTGCACAGAAATGCAATTGCCTAACTATGCATTTCTCAAAACGTATCCCCGTCATTTAGTAACACATCACTGTAGTAATAACAACAGTTGACACTTACTGATGCTCATCATGTGCCCTCTCCACAGTGATCTACCTAATAAATGCTTAAAAGTCCTGTAATTTTTACAACTGTATGAGGTAGGGCATACTATTATTATCTTCATGTTACACACAAAAAAATAAGTTTGGGGAAGGCATTTTAGAAAAAGGAAGCAGCACGTATAAAGGTTCAGAGATGTACAAAACCATGGCATGTTCCAGGGAATAAAAGTTCAAAAAAACCGTAGTGATATTATAATATTCACAGAAACACCATGTCCTCTATGATTTTATAAACAGACAATGTGCTGAGTTATATCAGAAATTTAGAACAGAGTTTTGAAAACTATTTTATTAATTACTTAAAAATTTTATTCTTCAAAGAACTGTAGGAATATAGTTTATTGAGAAAACACAGATCCATTGAAAGACCAAAATGCTTTTTGTAATGATATATTACATCCTGAATTTTGAAGGTGATAGAAAAAAATGTAGAATGGACTTACTAACTTTCATGTAACAAACCATATTGCTGTGAGTCTCCCGAAAATATAATTCTGTAGTTTTAAGATGTAACTGATTATGGGGCCAGCCCCGTGGCCGAGTGGTTAGGTTTGCGCGCTCAGCTTCGGGGGCCCAGGGTTTTGCAGGTTCGGATCCTCGGTGCTGACATGGTACTGCTCATCAGGCCATGTTGAGGCAGCGTCCCACATGCCACAACTCGAAGGACCCACAACTAAGATATACAACTAGGTACTGAGGGGATTTGAGGAGAAAAAGCAGAAAAAAAAAAAAAAGATTGGCAACAGTTGTTAGCTCAGGTGCCAATCTTTAAAAAAAAAATTAAGTATCTTAAAAGATTTTCTAATGTTGAAATAATAACACTAATATAACTAAAACAACTTTTAACTACACATTTTACTTTAAATAGCCTTTGTAAGATAAACTCTGTGATACCATGATTAAATATTTATTGGTTGCCCATTACTTACAAAGCACTGTTCTGCTGTGTCAAGATTATTTACTGAACAAATATTTATTGAGCACCTATCTTGTGCCAGCCATCATGTTAGTTGCTGTGGGTATAGCCACAGTAGCAGCAAAACAACAATAAGGGCCCAATCTCTGTTACCCCTCCATCTCCACACTTGTCTCCAGCACAGAGCCCTTGTGTACCACTCCAGCCACACTCTCTGCATTTGGGGTCCCCATTCCAACTGCTTTGCATATGAATTGGCTATGAGTGCTTTTACTACCCCAGAATAGTACCCATTCTTCAATTCTCAGTCCCAGTTCCCCTCCTACATAGATATTTTATTCTTTTCTGAACCTTCCTGGTATTTTTTAAAACCCATCTTAACTATTTTTAGGGGTACAGTTCAGTAATGTTAAGTATATTCGCATTGTTGTGAAAAAAGACTCCAGAATTTTTTCATCGTGCAAAGTTGAAATTCTATATCCGTCAGAACAACTCCCCATTTCCCTCTACCCCATTCTTTTTTCCCCAACCATAATTCTACTTTCTGTTTCTATGCATTTGACTATTTTAGACACGTCATTTAGGTGGAATCATGCAGTATTTGTCTTTTTGTGACTGGCTTATTTCACTTAGTATAATGTCCCCAAGGGTCATCCATACTGGAGCATGTGACGGGATATCTTTCCTTTTTAAGGCTGAATAATATTCCACTTCACATTTGTACCACATTTTGTTTATCCATTCATCTTCCAATGGGCAGTTAGGTTGCCCTTCCTGGCATTTTTATCCCTTCCTCTTTTCTAGCACTCATCTCTTGACTTCGTATATTGAAATTATTCATGTATTTATTTTTCTTCTTTCTCATTTGTATGTTTCTTCATTTATTCATTCATCCATCCAGCCAGCCAGCAAATATTTGAATGTTGCCAGTCACAGTTCTAGGCCCTGGAGAAACATCAGTGCACAAAACAGAAAAAATTCCCTGTCCTCATTAATCTTACATTCTAAGAGGAGAGAAAGATGCTGAACAAGATAGATAAGCGAAGTGTACAGGATGTTCAAAGGTGGCAAGTTACTAAAAGATAAAAACAAAGCAGAAGGGGTGGGATGGGGATAGGGAGTGCCAGATCAAAGTCAAGATGTTGGATTATGTTTCCAGTGAAGGCATCACTGAGGTGGTGACTTTTGAGTAAAGCCTTAAGGAAGTGAAGGAGTGAGCCAAGTGGATATCAGAACAAGAGCATTTCAGAAAGAGGGGCAAGCAAGAGCATAAGTCCTGAAGTGAAGCAGGCCTGGCATACTTTGAGGAACATTGAAAATTGAAGAGACCAGTATAACTGAAGTGGAATGAACAGGAGGTGAGTAGCAGGAGATGAGATCAGGGAAGTAATGGGGCGAGAGGAGAGGCAGAGCATGAGGTCTTGTAGATCATTCTTCTTTTTTTTTTTTTTGCTGAGGAAGATTTCCCTAAGCTAACATCCATTGCCAATCTTCCTCTTTTTTGCTTGAGGAAGATTCACCCTGAGCTAACATCTGTGACAATCTTCCTATGTTTTGTATGTGGGATGCCTCCACAGCATGGCTGATGAGTGGAGTAGGTCCATGCCCCGGATCTGAACCCACAAACCTGGGCCACAGAAGCAGAGTGCGGGGAACTTTAACCACTTGGCCATGGGGCCGGCCCCTTGTAGATCATTCTTAAAAGCAGGGTGTGTGCCTAATTCATCTCTGTGTAACTCCCACAGTGCCTATCACAGTCTCATTATGGTGGAGTTTCCATAAATATTATTTGAATGAACAAAAGTCTCCTCTGGATGCACTTTGTGTTAATCACATTTCTATTAAAAGGTGGTAACCAGCCCTAGTGGTCTGGTGGTTAAGATTCAGTGCTTTCACTGCCAGGGCCCGGGTTGGTTTCCCGGTCAGAGAACTACACCACCTGTTGATATGATGCTGAAAGCTATGCCCCCGGTATTTCAAATACCAGCAGGGTCATCCATGGTGGACAGTTTCAGTGGAGCTTCTAGGCTAGAAAAACTATGCAGAAGGACCTGGCCACACATTTCCAGAAAAATTGGCCATGAAAACCCTACGAATAGCAGCAGAACATTGTCTGATATAGCACTGGAAGATGAGAAGATGGTGTAAAAAGACCGGGCAGGGTTCTACTGTGCTGTACACAGGGTCGCTAGGAGTGGGAATCCACTTGAAGACACTAACAACAAATTAAAAGGTGGTACTCAGAAAAAAACTCTCCAAGTTTGGTCTGATCAGCACAGGATACAATTGAATTATAGCTTCTTTGGCCTGAACGCTGTACTGTTATTAATGCAGCCTAAGATTGCACTAGACTTTTAGCAGCTGGATCACACAATTGACTTGTAAGTTTATGGTCAACAATCTTTGCTCCACGTCTTTGTTCATGCTGTTCTCTCTGTCTGAGATATTCTTGCCTCTTTCCCTCCTTCACTTGGGAAATTTCTGCTTGCCTGCTAGTGTTGCTCTGACATCATATTCTTAAAGAAGCCTCCCACCCCTTCCCCAAGGCTGACTAGATGCTCTTCCTTTGTGCTCCCACAGCGGCAGCCTATGAATGTCTCTTTCATGGCACTTAAATATACTATATTAAAATGATCTCGTTCCCATATAGACTGCTGTCTCCTTGACAGAAGGAAATATCCCTATGTGCATATATACGCATACACGCATCTATATAACTGTACTAAAGTAGGTATTGAATATTGAATGAATTAAACTCCTCAGGCTTTAGCTCAAGCATAGGACTTGACATTTATCCCTTCTAAATGTTACTGAGTTAGAGTCTTCTTTCTTTGACACTCTGCATTACCAGTGTTACTCATATGTCTTAGAGGCACTTAAGGTAGTTGGTAAATACAGAGTTCTAGAACCAGCTCTGCCACTTATCAGCTGAGTGACCTAGGGCAAGTTATTTAATTTCTCTTTGCTTCAGTTTCTTTTTTCTTATGAAATAAAGATAATAATAATCTGCCTCCTAGGGTGTTATGTGGATTAAATATTTTTATATTTGTAAAATGCTTAGAAGGATGTCTGGCATATGTGAATTGCTGTGTAGATGTTTGTTAAAAAATATGTTTATTATTTCTGATTGAATTATAGTTCTTTGCTCACCAAAGGGGCTAGTCATCATGGGGTATAGTTATAGAGAAATAAAAGTCAGTACAGCACAGTGGAAGAGCACTGGACTAAGTCAGGAGGTTTACCTTCTAGTCTCTGTTCTGCTGCTAACATGAAAATCTTAGGCAATTAAAAAAATATCTCCTTGGCTCAATTTTAGGGCTCTGAAGATGATGCTTCCATTCCAAAAGGCTATGATTTTAGAGAAGGTGTATGTGTGTGCATGTGTAATAAAGTGATGACGCTGGCCTAGGAGAGCTTGTTGCTGGCCAGAGAATATACCCAGTAGGGCAAAAGAGGACCAGGTAAATGCAACTCACCATTTGTGGGGGATTAGAAGTTCACACATTGAGTTTTATGGGGTAGGAAGTGGAAAATTCCTATGCACACATATCATACCTGGGCAGTGTTCCTGTATTTCAAGTTATACCATTGGATTTGCATGATAAGGCAGCATGGCAGATGATATATGAAGAGCTGCTGCTACCTGTGGCATCACCCCAATCCTAAAAGCTAGAACATCCACTCACATATGAAACGAGTCCATAAAAGCAAAGGGCAAAAGCTAAAAGTCATTCTAGGTAATTGCTGAGGAGTTCCCACACCCTGGCTGCTCCTGGTTTTCTTGTGCTTTTGCTCATCTTACAGGCCCCTAACTCAATGCTGACCTCTGGTCCCACTGAGTTTGGTTACCCTTGTTCTACCTTTCTGAAATCTTGGGCCTTGTCATTCCTTAATGTTTCATGACTCAGTTAGCACTTTCAGCCATGGCCCAAAAGACTCCAAAATCCTAGTCAGGTACACATCAAATTCCTAGATATTTGGTGTGCTTTGATGCTATTGTATATGGTATTGATTGTGTATTTCATTTCTTAATTGCAACTGATATATAGACATATTTAACTTTTTAATCTAGAAACCTTGCTAAATTTACTCATGAATTCTGTTTGTTGATCCATTTATGTTTTCTATGTATACACATATATTCTGTAAATGTTAGTTTTTCTTCTTTCTTATCAATCTTTATATCTTTTATTTCTTTGTCTTGCCTTATTGCATTGGCTAGGACTTCCAGGTCAATTTTGAATAGAGGTGGTGATTGTTTTCCTGAACTGTGGAGGCCAGTGTTTAACATTTTGTCAAATACGATGTTAGTGTGGGGTTTTTTTTCCACTTATTAAGATTATGATAATTTACAACCTTGTGAAATTTCAGTTGTACATTATTGTTTGTCATTCCTGTTGTAGGTGCACCCCTTCACCCTTTGTGCCCACCCCCCCATCCCCCTTTCCCCTGGTAACCACTAGTCTGTTCTCTTTGTCTACATGTTTAACTTCCACACATGAGTGCAGTCATACAGAGATTGTCTTTCTCTATCTGGCTTATTTCACCTAACATAATACCCTCAAGGTCCACCCATGTTGTTGTGAATGGGATGATTTTATCCTTTTTTATGGCCGAGTAGTATTCCATTGTATATATATACCATATCTTCTTTATCCAATTATCAGTTGATGGGTACTTAGATTGCTTCCACGTCTTGGCTATTGTAAATAATGCTGCAATGAACATAGAGGTGCATGGGGCTTTTGGAATTGCTGATTTCAAGTTCTTTGGATAGAAAACCAGTAGTGGGATGGCTGGGTCATATGGTATTTCTATTTTTAATTTTTTGAGAAATCTCCATACTGTTTTCCATAGTGGCTGCACTAGTTTGCATTCCCACCAGTAGTGTATGAGGTTTCCTTTTTCTCCACAACCTTGCCAACATTTGTCACTTTTTGTTTTGGTTATTTTTGCCATTCTAATGGGTGTAAGGTGATAGCTTAGTGTAGTTTTGATTTGCATTTCCCTGATGATTAGTGATGATGAGCATCTTTTCATGTGTCTATTGGTCATCCATATGTCTTCTTTGGAGAAATGTCTGTTCATGTCCCCTGCTCATTTTTTGATCGGGTTGTTTGATTTTTTTGTTGTTGAGATGTGTGAGTTCTTTATATAGTATAGAGATCAACCCTTTGTTGGATATATGACACGCAAATATTTTTTCCCAATTGGTGGGTTGTTTTTTTGTTTCAATCCTGTTTTCCCATGCCTTGAAGAAGCTCTTTAGTCTGATGAAGTCTCATTTGTTTATTCTTTCTATTGTTTCCCTTGTCTGATGAGACATGGTGTCCGAAAAGATTCTTCTGATACTGATGTCAAAGAGTGTACTGCCTATATTTTCTTCTAGAAGCCTTATAGTTTCAGGTCTAATCTTTAGGTCTTTGATCCATTTTGAGTTTATCTCTGTGAATGGTGAAAAAGAATGGTCAATTTTCATTCTTTTACATGTGGCTGTCGAGTTTTCAGTGTGGGTTTTTTTTTTTTTTGACAGACTTCTTTTGTTACATTAGGAAATTCTCTTTTGTTCCTAGGTTACTGAGATTTTTTTTTAGTGGACCCATCAAAACATATAGAGGTGTGAGAACTACCTACAAAGGTGAAAGAACTACTCCCATAGGAAGGTATGGGGTGAGGGTGGGAGGGTGGAATTCAGACTCCACCAAGGCTCTGAACAGAACTGGACACCAGGTGATAACTGTCAGGCTGGGCCACCTCCTTTTAGTACCCTTCTCCTACCCTCTGGCCACTCCTGCCTTGCCCCAGGCTCCCATATATGTTTCCTAGAGACTGCAAATTGCAGAAGGGGCACCTGTGCCAGTGAAACCCCTGAAAACAATGCTTTCCACTAGTGGTTCCAGTACAGAGTGAGGAGGCTGGGATTCTAGTCTTGGTGAGGGAAGAAGGCAAAAGTCTGAGGGAATTTTATTTAAATAATTAATTTACTTTAAAAAAAGTTGGTTTCTAGTTCTAGAAGGACTAGGGTTCCTAGAAGATTAATAAGATAGAGACTCAGCTACAGAGACAAAAGAAAAAGGCCCAGGAAGGGGCCCCTGGAACAGGGTCATATCAACAGGACGCATAGCCTGATGATGTGTCCTAAATATCAACTTAAGGCAGAAATTCTCAGCCTTGGCACTACCGGCATTTTGGGCTGGACAGTTTTTTGTTGTGGGAGACTGTGTTGTACATTTTAGGTCATTTAGCAGTATCTCTGGCCTCTACCCATTGGATGTCAGTAACACTCACGTCCAGTTATGACAATCAAAAATGTCTATAGGCATTGCCCTGGGGCCAGGGAGGGACAAGAGCCACTAGCCTATGGCTGCTTAAACATCTTCTGTCAATGGTCAGGCTTGATCTTCCGAAGCAGTCAAATAGTTTTAGCTGCAGCTGGGAGGAGAGGTTAAGGGTTGAGATGGAAACATTCCAGTCACACACGCACCATTCTCTTTTATGGGCATCTTGGAATATGGCTGTTTAAAAATTTTTCCATTTCCTCCTTTTCTTTCCCTTATTTGGTGAATTTGTTATCAGCACTACGGGATAGGGGAGGTTGTTTTTCTTAAATGCTGCTCTCGGGAGGAGATCGTCTCCTGTTCATTCAATCTGTGTGGACTTCCGGCAGGAAATGGCACTCAAGGAAAGTTTTGAATAAAAGGAAGATGCTGGTTAGCCAGTGGAAACAGGAAGTTGTTGCCTGTGTCTTACGCAGCTTAGAAGAAAGTAAGAAGCAGAGAGAAAATTCACTTAACAGAAGTGGGAGGAGCAGAAGAGAGAGGGGTGGGAGTAGAGGAGGGGTGGGGAGAGCTGAGGAGTCGAGGAGGCAGCCAGGCCCATAGGTTGGAAGACCTTGAATCTCCCGGCAGGACTGGCTGTACCGGAACAGGATGACGGCGCTGTGCAATAGGAACAGTTATGTGATAACAAGTCAAAGCTACTGTGGTTTGTTAATTATACTACTTTGTAGTATAATGTTATACTATTCTAAAAATGCTCTGTTCAATACAATTTTCTCACAATATACATTAAAAGCACATGCTTACATTATAAAATCCCCTTGAATAAACAAAGAGAGAGAGAAAGAAAAAGCAAATGTGGCAAAATGTTAACAATTAGTAAATCAGATGAAGGGTATATGGCCGTTGATTATATTCTTGTAACTCTTCTGTAAGTGTGAAAATTTTAAAAATAAAAATTTGAGGTTTGTGGGGAGAAGAATTAATTTTTTTCTTTTTGAGGAAGATTAGCCCTGAGCTAACTGCTGCCAATCTTCCTCTTTTTGCTGAGGAAGACTTGCCCTGAGCTAACATCTGTGCCCATCTTCCTCTACTTCATATGTGGGACGCCTACCACAGCATGGGTTTTGCCAAGCGGTGCCATGTCCGCACCTGGGATCCGAACCGGTGAACCCCAGGCCTCTGAGAAGCAGAATGTGCGAATTTAACCGCTGTGCCACTGGGCTGGCTCCAGAATTAATTTTTTAACTATGTGATATTTCGTTATCACATGGGTCATCACAGCTATATGTTTATGGGTGCGTGGCATTACCTGTAAATTTGTTCTCTATAGTGTAGTAAAGTGATGACCACAGGTCTCATGACCAGAGTGATTTGTCATCATGTATTTATGCATTCTCAGATTCTGATAAATTCAATCCAGAATTGTCAGATTTTTACATAATTTAGACCACCATAATTTCTTCACAAGGCAACCATAACTCTTAGCTTGTAGCTTCTGCTGTCATTCATTCATTCAATAAGTATTTCTTGAGCACCTACTGTATACGGGCATGTTAAGTGTTAAAGGGAATACAAATATAAATCAAATAGACATCTTGCTCTTGAATAATCTGATAATTTGGTATAAATTAAATACCTTGCACATAAATGACTTTAACACAAGATAGAAAATCACTGTTTTGTGTCGTCTCAAAGGAGGGCAGCATTACTTCTTCTTGGGAGAAATGGTGTTAGGCCTTTTCCTGTTGCATTTCTTGCATCCTGCCATGGAGGAAAACTAAGGCTAAGAGTTGAGCCTATTAATGGAATTGAAGTGAAGAAGGCTGCGTTGGTTTGCTATTCCTGAGTAACCCATCATTCAGTGGCTAAAAACAACACTCATTTATTATTGCTCCTGTGATGGGGGCATCTGGGGCATGGCTGACCTAATCCGGGCGCCGGTGGCCAGCTCTGCTTCAGGCTGCTGCAGCGAGATGGGAATATATGCTGCTCTGTGCAGTTTTGCATGTCAATGGGGATGACTCCACTTCCTGTATCTCTCATCTTCCAGGGACCAGCAAGCTAGCCGGCACATGCTCTTCTCAGGTGATGGCAGAGGTGCAAGAGGGCAAACAGAAATATGCGAGGCCTTACAAAGCCTAGGCTTGGAGCTCAAGTACTGTCACTTCAGCTCGTAGATTACTGGCCAGTAGAAGTCACATGGCTAAGCTCAAAGTCAGGGGGCACGGAGGAACACTGCTCCTGCAGTGAGGCACTGGCAAGGGTCTGGATACAGGGAGAAGTGAAAACTGATGCAATCAATGACATATGCTTTGTGGTTAAATGAATACTACATTTTTAAGAGAAAGAACTTCAATTTTTTTCAGAGCAATATTAAAAATTCTGATAAAACCTTTTAAAAAATAGCTTCATATGGAAGAATGTCACTACTCATCCCTTGACATACCCCCTTTCTAGTACTGGACAGAAAAACATGAGGTTAAACTGAGAGTTGAGGAAGAGCTAGTGCAAATGGAAATGGAAAATACATGCCCATTTAATTTTTGGGGCCTACTTGGGGCTGGCCGTAGGGCACATTTTCCCTTGATATTTTGGGCCTCTACTTCTCTCACTCTTTCTTCCTGTTAGTGGCAACCAGCCCCCTTAACATCCCGGCATCTTCATGCTTTCTTCCTCCCCATCAAAGTCTATTCTGTAGAAAGGATCTGGCAAACTCATTCATAATGAAGTATAAGTGACTGATAAGGATTAAAATTTAACTGCCTCCCTGAGCCTTTGTATTTGAACAGGGCACAAAAGAAGGCATGGCTCTATAATGGAGGAACTTCACACAGCAGTGAGCAGGGTGGAGAAGTGAAGGAGATGGGGACCAATGAACTAGCCCAGTGATCTCAAAATCATATCCTATAGGATGTTACAGTTTTCCTGAACAAGCTACCTGCTTGGATTTGTGGGCAAAGGTAGAGTTGCAAGAATAACTAGGAACACAGCTTTAATTATGTATTTAGCATAAATAATACTCAAATATGTGCCCTAACAAGTCAATCGTACTTAATAACTTTTTATAGTGTAATGGTTCTAATCTTACTGAAGTTGCAATTACTTTGAGAAACAAGTAAATAAATATAGCAGGCATTAGGCAGGAACTTTCTGAACTGTGTCAAGGTTAATAATAAGTAAAATGTTATAAGTAGAGACAGGACAGCGACAGCTGTGCAACATTCTTGGAAGCAAGGATTTTGATAGCATGAAGTCAGACAGTGAGCTCACTTTTTGCTGCGACTTTGGGTGAACAGAGAACCCTTATAATAATTATAAAGAAAACTACACTTCTTTTATAAACTACAATTGTTTTGCACTCAAAATCTGATGTCTGCTGCTGGAAAATCAGGGGCATATGGAGCAATGTTGGAAGAAGACGCAGATCAAACCTACGAGAATGTCCTGGCTGAGATTCAGTCTTTTGAGCTGCCCATTGAAGCTACATTAAGGTAGGTCTCCTTTATATTTTATTGTTTCTTCTTTAGCGGCAATAAGGCAGGCTTATTCACCTCCTTTGATACTTTTTTCTATGACAGAATAAAAAGTAATTACAATAAATAAACAATCTACTTTTTTTTGCATCATATTTGTTTCCCGATTCATCATCACAAGGTTAAAAAACAGAAATTACTTCCAAGTGATCAAAAGGACCTCATATCATCTCCAACCAGATATTTCATCTCCATCTATATGAGGTTTCAATTGTTTTCTCTAAAATATCGCTTAGTGAAAAACATCAGGAACAATTAAACATATCAATGAAAACAATTTATATTTGGGTGTATATGAGTTGTAGAAAAAAAGTAGAACGTATATTTGTTTTATTACTGCTCTCTTGGATATAGGGTGACCTCTCAGATATGTATCTTTTTGTTTCCATATAAGAGTTAAAAATAGCTTCTTTGGTAATATAGAGAATTATTTGTACAGTTGAACAGGATTAAAATGAAAGACCATGTATCTTTGTATTATAAGGAGGGCTTTTAAAATTTAATTCTTTTTGTCTGCCTGTATCTGACACCTATCAGTGTGGGAATGGGATGGCAATCACTGAATGTGATAGTGACAGTCAATAAATATTTGTTGGCTAATATTTGTAGATTAAGTGAAAGGATTTTTTTCTTTTTTCTTTTTTTTTTGGTGTTGTCTCTTCATTCTCAGAAAGGTCCCTGGGCCAGGTGCTTTGAAACCCACTACAGTTTAAATCTGAATGAATTTCTCCCAAATATTTACATTTGATTTTATATTAAATATATTTCAGATCTCTTCAAAGGGCCTATGGTAGTGTTGCGGGCATGGGAAGCTATTGATATTTATTGGTTGATTCTTGGATTATCAATATGTAGGTGCAGTTGCAAAATAATTATAACTCCATTGTAACTATTCTTTATACTTACGTTTTATCCAAGTATCACGAACATCTTGTGAAGAAGGGCAGGTAATTTTTATACTATTCAACAGGCAGAAGAAACCAGAGCTTTTTTACTAATGGGAAACTCAATAATTTTTTCCATATGGAGCATACTTTATTCTGTACCAGCACCTTCTAAAACTTATGCACTTGCCTGGTAGCTAGGTCAAAAGTCTAAAGGGAAACAAGAGAAGAGAGTGAAGGGAGCCTGGACAGGTTTCAGTTACTGTGGCTTCTGCTCCCATTGCTGCTTCAGAGACCCTGCCCTTCAACCTCTGACCCTTTCCACCTCTCTCCTGGCCTCACAGCCCTTGTCAACATCACAGACTTCACCCATCCTTGGAACTATCCTCTCAGCTTGTCTTGCTCTGCCATCGGACCTGACTTCTTGCTTTGATTCTCGGATCTTTTCTACCCTTTGTTCTTAGGGCAAATATCCCCAGTCCCAGTCTTGTGCCTGGTATTCCTAAAGAACAAAATCCGTTTCTATCTGGCGGTCACAGCACTCTCGCAGCATCACCCTCAAGAGCGGAGACTGCACAGATATTTTCCTTGGTGCTGCCCTGTCACCAGTGGTGGATGTGGAATGCCCACTGTTAGCTTTGTGTTTGGGTTATTAAACAAGGAGTGAGAGCACTCTTTTCTAAAGGCTACCGTTAAAACACACCAATGTTCTTTTGGAGGACAGGCACAGAGCTTCTAACATGCCTTTATGTGGGACAATATTAGGCCAAATCAGTTTTCCTAAACTGTTGCTCTAATCATTGATTAAATGAAGACTTTGAGAATGTAGGAAACATTCTCAGGGAAGGCATTCAATGCCTTCCTATACATACCTACATATGTCATTGGTATTCCAATGGCACCCATTCTGTTCCACTGCTCTTGTGGAACACATCTGCTCATGAGGCCAAATATGAGAGTTGGAAAATAAAGGCAGGACTTGCATTTCAGCCAAACTAGAGTGTTTACTAGTTAACAGTATGTCCTGAGATTTTCTTCTTCCCAATGCTCATGATTCCTTTCCTTTGTTATTCTTCACTCTTACCTTGCCTGCCAACCCATCTTGTAAGTCACAGCTCAAATGCTCTTTCTTCTAGGAAGCCTTTCCTGATCCCCCAACCAGATGTGAACGCTCCATCCTTTGATGCCCCAAAGAATCCAGGGCGTTTATTCTGACTCACTTGGATCTCTGCGTGTTTCTGTGTGTGTGTGTATTTTATGTTATAACCATTCTTGGCTAAAGATTCCTAAGGGCAGGATCTTAGCAGCCTCTGCAGAAGCTTCTACTGTGCCTGGCACATGGTAGCTTGATAAATATTTGTTGAACTAATTTGTATGAGCTTCTGAGCTAATGGTGACCTTGTGAGGTAAAAGAAAGAAGGCAGTCCAGAGAGAAAGTCATCATTTCAGGAAGAAGAGGAGGTGGCAGAAGTATCTGAATGGTTACAAGCTTTAAAGGCGGAGAGGTTGGAAAGGAGTTTGGCTGGAGGCAGATGGGCCCACAGAGCTGTAAAGGCCCTGCTGTGAAGCCCTGGAACGGACAGTGAGTGAAGGGTTGGGACGCTGAGAGGATGGGGCTGGGAATACAGGAGAGAAACATTCTCAGAGAAGGCCCTGCACCTCGGAATCAAGGTAGAGAGAACATCCAAGAATTCTCCCATTTGTTTTTCCCCATCACAGAAGAAAGGCATTGCTTCAACAAACATTTTCTGTTATAAAATCCTCAACTCTGTTAGCTTCTTCTCCCTGCCCATCTTGTTTTTCAGGCAGGGAATCTGGTGCCCTTCTCAGGGTCAGTATTCAGACCAGGGCCAGGTGGGGTTTGCTTCTCTAACAATGTGAGCTCAGAGAGCTCGGTGACTCAGAACTCAGAGTGGTTTCCACCAAAGTCATTTAAGGATGCTCAACAGGCCTTCTTTCACAGAGTGTGCAAGCCTTCCTGGCACTCACCCCCACACTTCCGCTGGAGAATGGGTCTCCTCTACCTGAGGAGTCATGAAGAGATTGTCGAGGCCAGGACTCATGTTGTCCCGGATTGTCAATGGTCCACAGTCTCTTTCACGCTGCGCAGGCTGCATTCCTCCTGCCTCCTGACTTCACACTCAGCTGTTCCAAGAGCAAGCTTCTCCCAGATGGTCTAGCCTGTCTCCTGCCTGACTCCCCCAGTGGGCCCTTGGGTCAGCTCCTTTGGCCTTCTTTTTGTTTTGGTGGAAAAGTGGACAAGAATTAGACGATTCTGAGGTTCTGTGTTTTCATTCTATGTATGAAATGGGACCATTGCCCACAGTGTTACTTTAAAGGAGAGTTTCAGGGGAGAGCTGAGACGCTATGCTTTTTCCATGGTTTATTTGTGTTGCTAATGAAATATCCGTTGAAGACATTGCAGGCAGCTATAATAATTGAATTGGGGAATAAAATTCCAGGGTGGAAAAGTGGAATTTGATGTTAGCCATGCAGGTGGTGATTGAATTTAAGAGAAAACAGAAACGTAACGAAAGGCCTACTGGTATGCCTGTGTTGTGCTGGCATGGCTTTGCTCCGGGCATTAAAATCTCCTGGCTGGCAGATTGTTGGTAGGCTGAAACCCACCAGCAGGTGGGTCTGGAATTAGTTTCACTGCCCTAATTTCTTTTGCCCTAGGCATCACTGTTTTCATCATGTTACCACCATCTGCTGATTTCCACTGAATATTCTCATTCTGTTTAGGCTTCCTGATTTTCACTCCAGTCGCTCCATTTGGCCTAGATATGCCCAACTCCCTCCTCTAGGGCGCGTATCTGTCTCTTGTAGGTTTTAATGTCTGTTTGGAGCCATGCTAAAGGAAACTACAAGTACTGTACCAGCCTTATTCGGCACTTCCTTGAACAAGGATGGTTAATAGGTCTCAATTAGTATATCAATTCCAATGCATTGGTGGTGGTTGCCTGAATCTCATGTTGAGGATGATTCTGATAAATTAGTGATGGCAGCTATGGCCTTAGGATAGGGTAGTAGCAGTGTCCGTAACATTTACCATATTCACTAGAACTTCTGCTTCCAGGTGTTGCCCCTTAGACCTGCCCTCCATGGATCCTGACTCCTACCTGGATGTATCCTGGGCTCATTATGTTTTTTGGGATCCTACAGGTGTGTTGTTAGCCTCTTGGAACAGGTCCTGAAGTCATAACACGTCTGAACTGATTTGGGTTCAGAAGTTACAGCCTGTCTTGTTGCTATAGCTGAGCCTGAGATAAGGAAATCATGGACACATTGAAGGACAGTGCACTGTTAGTGGGAGGGAGAGAAAGGGGACACATCCAAAGAAAGCCCTGCAAAGGGCTGGGAAAAATAGGAGGAAAAGGGAATTGTACAAGATGACGTACCAGAAGAAATTTTTGTAATTGTTTTGTGATAACATAATTGTTTTACACTTGTATTCACAGACTCTCTTGGGCTCTTTTCCAAAAGCTGACCATGAAGTTTTACCAGTTTAAGAGCAAACAGGATATTGTTATTTCTTTGACTTTAATGTTTTTAGGAATGAAGATAACATGCTTTTAGGAAAAGGCAGAAAACATTAAAACGCACAAACAAACAGAAAACAAGTGACAACTTAAAGTGTGTACATGGTAAAATCTTAGGATGACATACTGAAAAATGCAACTGGTTAAATTCAGCTGTAGACATTCTAGAATGCTCTTGCTGCTTATATCTTTGGAAATATAAGATTTCTATTCAATATTTTTCTGTTAAATATATTAAGATCAAATGTTTAGGTTTTATTAGTTGTTTGATTTTGGCCTTAGTTTCTGAAACTATAAAATGAGGATTATAATAAAATCTATCTCACATGGTTAAATATGAAGTGCTTAGCACAAGGCCTGCCTAGCATAGTGTAAATGCTCAATAAATATAAGCTGTTATTATTATATCTAATTTACATCTGGGATATATAGCCCAGTATAATTTAATAAATATATACCTTACGGTGTTAAAACAGACAAGCACTACAATGTCTTGAAATTCTGCACAGGTAGGAAATATTGAGTAATGTAAATTTTGTATTTTGGTTGCATAATAGCCAGGGGAGAGAGGTATCGCTTTTTCAACAGCATATTTACTAATGTTTATACTTCACACCAATGTAATGTCAGGACCTCATTTAATCTCTAATTAGAGTGGTGTAGTATGCTCCACGTTGTGGATGTAAAATGGAGTCCAGAGAAACTGTTCAGAAATAAATGTGGGCCTAACCACGACTGAGGCCGGCCACGTCCGTAGCACCTCAGGAAAGCCTGGGGTCCCTGATGAGAGTGGGCTGTGTAGCTGCCAAATCTTTGCTGGACATTTAAATGATAGTATTAGCTATTTGATCTTCAGAGCAATACTAAAGAGAAGTTAAACAACATTTTTATGTTTGGGAACCAAGTATTCCAATCACGGAGATCGTTTTGTTTATTTAGTGGTTAAGCAAATGGGCTCTGGTGCCAGAAGGACTTGGGTTCAAATTTTGCCTCTAGAACTCCTGATAGTGCTGTTAAAAGGATTACATGAACTAAGTATTAAATGTATTTAATGTAATGTTTCATACATAGCAAATATTCATTCAGTAAATAAGTATCTATGGGGCATCAACAGTGTGGCAGGCGGTGCTCTAGGGTGGTCAAAAGTCTTGTTGAAAAACTAAGATCAAGACCTGGAAATTCCCTGCTCACAGGGAGCTTGTGTTTGAGGGAAGAGAGCTAGAAATAAACACATTAAAAAGTGGTAATAAGTGTTATAAAGAGTAACAAAACGGGACGAGGGATAGGGAGGTCCTGGGATGATATTTTGCAGAAAGTGGCCAGGGCGTAATTATTATCATTATTATCATTTTACTACATTGCATTAGTTACATTTCTAAATTCATTTTGCTGAGGGAAAAAAGGAAAAATAGGACAAGTGAGAGAAGAGGGAGAAGGGGCAAAAGGCAATAAAGGAAAGCTAAGTGGGGAAAGTGAGGACTAGAGAGTGTATTGAACAGGAAAAAGAATAAAAAAACTGACAAGGAGGAGAAGGAAGGAAAGAGGAGAGAGAAGAGAAAATGTTGTTCATAAGCTGGAGGAAGAACAGAGGAAGGAAAGAGGGAGAAACTCAAAGAAAACAATAACTCTCTTTAACGGTTCAATGGACTGTAAAATGTTTAGCTTTGGGATGAACGAGCTAATGGTGCTTTCAGGACATTGTTCTGAGGGCAGGACTAGTGATACAATTTGCGGGACCCAATGCAAAATGAAAAGGCAGGCCCCCTTGTTCAAAAATTATTAAGAATTACAAGATGGTGATGGCAGAGCATTGAGCAAAGCGCAACTGCATAGGTCACACACAGATAAGCCAGCACTGGGTGAGAGGTTAGCAGAGAGCCTGGCACCAGCAAGCATTCAATAAAAATAGTTGTCGAATGAAAAGAACCTGTGGCTAATTGCTTTTGAACTTCTCTGAAGACTGGCCTATATTCAGAAAAACTGATTTTATTTGGCTTCAATTTCATATTTCCTTCTATTGTTCTCTACTGTGGGGTCCAGATCTTTATGGAACAACAGATTCCTGGACACCGTTTTGCAACAGAAATCCTCCCAGGCCTGGCTGGGCTTTGTTCACATGCCCTTGTACTTACAGAGGGTGGCCACGTGGGGTCACTGCACCAACAAGGCAGAAGCTGGAGGAGTGTAGCTATCTTGAAGTCCCCGAAGAGTGGCTAAAAGGCACCAGAAAGGGTTAGTTTTTTAGAGATGTAGAAAGACTGCTTGTACTTTTTTTTTTTTTGGTGAGGAAGTTGGCCCTGACCTAACATCTGTTGCCAATCTTCCTCTTTTTGCTTGAGGAAGATTGTCGCTGAGCTAACATCTGTGCCAATCTTCCCCTATTTTGTATGGGGGATGCCGTCACAACGCGGCTTGATGAGCGGTGTGTAGGTCTGCACCTGGGATCTGAACTCACGAACCACGGGCTGCAGAAGTGGTGTGCCCGAACTTAACCATTGTGCAACCAGGCTGGCCCCATGTACTTTACGTTTTGATAAAGTCCTGCAATCATATAATAAGGGCTCTTAAACTCTTTAAGAAACATCTGAATGTTTTTTAAATTAATTAATTAAAGTCATTAATGTTTCTTTAATTTCTTTAAGAAATATCTGAATGATATTAGCAAAGTCTTGAGAGGGTAAAGATCAGGAAGCCTGCTATAGGGTTCCCGGGAGTGGGGAGAGGAATCTTTTTGTAGAGATGTACCTTACCTCGTGAGACATGCTTCTGCGACATTAAGCTTAATATCAGAAGTCTTTGCACGTGGATCATTCATTTAACAACCGTTAACTGGGCTGGGTAGTAAACAATACAGACCATTGCCCCTTTGACTGGAAGTGGAGACAGACGTAGCAGTTTACTACCATGAGACGTGCCTTAAAGGATGAGCACTGCCTCCAAAGACGATGAAGAGGCACTTGAATTACAAGCAGGATCCAGAGGGCTTGCTAAAGTGGATCAGGAACCACGAGCCCAACCCAAAGACATGGTCCTGCTTCCCCCTCCAAAACCAGAAACAAATCGCAGGCAGTTTTCACCCATCGAGCATCCAGAAAAAACGAGGTTCAGGATCAAAGAACCCTGATGCAAAATTAGGATATTTTGTTATTGATTAGAAAAAAGAACACTTAAGCATCTGGTTTTTATATTTATTTTATCAAGAAGGAAGCTAAATTCTGGGCTTCCTGGTTTAATAACAAATGCCTGATAATCCTAGTCTCCAATGCTAAGGTTGACTGAGCTCTGGGCTAAACATTATATATATATATATACACACACACACACATATATAATCTCCTTTAATCCTCACACAACTTGGTTAGCTAGGGACTATTATTGTCCCTAATTCACACTTGAAGAAACTGAAGCTTAGACAAGTTAAGTAACTCTCCCGAGGCCCAACATCTAGTGAGAGATGAGCTGGAATTGGAACCCAAACAGTTAAGTGCCAGACCAGGGCAGCTGCATTCTACCGCCTCCTTCTGAGGGAGGGGCTTTCCCAGATTGGTTATTAGCCCGTAGACAAGTGGCTCAAAGTACAGTCATTAGTGACTAGGAGTTTATTTACAGGTTAAATCCTTACTTTGCTGGTTAGTTTCATACTGGACACAGAATGCAGCTCCTGCCCTGCCGGTCTTCCTTTTCCCTCCTGGGAGTGCTGAAGATAGATTTTAGGTAGATGTCTCGAAGTCAATATCCACTGCCTGAAAAATAGCTCAAAATGCCAGTGCAATCTGCCTGTGTGTGCCCTACTACCCTCATCTCCTCAGACTAGACTGACGCAATCATTATCGCTGGGGTAAAACAACACATTCTTCTTGGCTGACTTTCTTATTAACAAGAAAGACAGGAACTCGTTAATAGCTCCATCTTCTCCAACTCACTAGTTGCATACACTTGGACAAGTGATTTAATCTCTGTAAGACTCAATTTCTTCAAATTAAATTGGAGATAGTAAAAGTACCCCACAGGATTAAATTATATTTTAGTAAAATTAACACTAATTTAATTACCAGTTAAATTACTAATTAAATTTGTAAAGATTAAATTAGATGATATAAACGGCTTAGCAAATAGTGCTCAATAAATAACTATTATGGTTATTTATTGTGAACTATTATGAAATTATTTTAGAGCCTTTTAGAAATGTATCACTTTAGAATAGACTATTTTTTTTGCATATTTATGTATTTGTTATGTCCGTAATCAAATTTACATAGTTATTTAGGACATTTGGCTTTAAATTCTTAGCAAAAGGTTTCGATACTAACAGAACTGTCAGAAGTCCCCAAGGGAAGCAGCAAAAGCTGTTTCGGAAGGAGAAGTGGTGTACGGACTTCCTTCCATCTTGACTTGAATCGAGGGGAAGGACTGCTGCCTCTGATGAGGCACACTTTACGGGCAGGTGTTCAAACAGGCCTGGAGGGAAGAACACGGAAGCAGGGCTGGCTGCCCAGAGCTGGGGCATTTGGAGCTGCGACTGGAGAGATGGTGTCAGGATTGGTGAAGAGAAGGGGGAGAGGTCTGGATAGTGAATGCTCAAGAAAGGAATGCCCCACCAGGGGACGGCTGCCAAATAAGCAGCTGGCTGTGCCACATGAACTGTGGCCCCCTGCTTCAGAACCCTTCAGATCAATGAATTATGGCCATGCGCACTGACTGGGCAAAGAGAGTCTACCATTTCCTGCAGAGAGAACTGGCTTTCTATTCTCATTGTAAGAAGATATAAAATTTGTCCTGATTTCTTATGTTTGGATTTCAGGTTCAATTTTCCAAAGGTTTATTTTTTCCTCTCAAGAGCTAAACCTGCAATTCAGATGTGCTAACACCAGGGGGTGGTGCCTCTGTAATTGGACAGGCAGTCAGCTAAGAAAAAATTCAGTTTTTTGCTACATAATAAAAAACAACTGCGTGAAGGGCCAAAACACTGGGGTGTTGGTCCAGCGATTTGGCTTGATCCAAGGATAACATTTTAAGTAACCAGAGGAGTGGATGAAGTATCTATCTTCGGACAAAGGTCCACAAATATTGTTTCTTGCATTGGAGCTCTTGACAAAAGTGGGCATCAGGGAATTCAAGGTAACATTTTTTGTTATTGCTACACATTTCTGTTAAGGCAACTGAATACATCCACATTATAGGGTTTTATATTTAATGTCAATATATAAAGAGCAAGTTTGAAGAAACTAACTTTTTTACAATTTGATATTGTTCTAATTCCTAAGTGTTACCAATCACGGATTAATCAAACTCCTACTTTATGCTTAGACCTGTTTGGAATGCTCCTTTTCAACTCATCCTGAACTCTTTCCAATGGCTTCAGAGCTTCAGCATTCAAAACTCCCCAGTGTTCTCTCAGCCTTGTGCAGAACTCTATGAGGAACCATAGGAAATTGCAAAATTAAAAAAAAAAGTCATTTCTGAACTCAAGGACCTTAATGTGGTGTGACAGTCCTGGTGGACTTGGGAAGATTTTTTGTTTCTGCATATTCTTGAAGCACAAGGAAGGGGATTTCTCAGAGGAGATCTAGATTCTCCTGTACCATCACGGCAGTGGAAACAGGCTTGTGGGGTGTCTTGGTAGAATGGGCACTTGGATGTAGCAGAGATTCCTCGGTCTTCCAAGCCAGCACGCACTGAGGTCAGCCACATTTCACTTCCCTAGGGGCCAAGTGTACAAAAACAAACAAAACTCACAAATGTATCAAAAGTGCAAACAAGTGCAAACTACTAAAACAGTTGTTGGTGGAGTGGATAAATGTGCTAAATTGAATCTAGTCAGCGGAGAAGGTTGTGATTAGTTAAGGTAATCTTTATGAAGGAGATAAATTTGAGTAGAACTTTCCAAGGAGGACAGAAATTTCATATTAATAGGAAGGAGGACATTTATATATGTTATTAATATTTGTTGGGCCCTTACTAAGTGTGGCAGGCAGAATAACGGCCCCCCCCACCAAAGATGTCCTAAAGCCTGGGACCTGTAAATATGTTACCTTACATGTCAAAGGGATGTTGCAGATGTGATTAAGGTTAAGACCTTGAGATGGAAGATTATCCAGAGTTATATGGTTGGGTCCAACCTAATCACATGGGTCCTTAAAAGCAGAGAATCTTTTCCGGCCTAGGGCAGAGTCAGAGGCAGATGAGACTACAGAAGAATGGTCAGAGAGATGCAATGTTGCCAGCTTTAAAGATGGAGAAAGGGGGCCATGAGCCAAGGAATGTGGGGTGCCTCTTGAAACTGGAAATGAATTCTCATCTAGAGAATGGAACATCTAGAGAATGGAACCTCTGGAAAGGAACACTCATGCGGACACTTTGATTTTAACTCAGTGAGACCTATGTTGAACTTATAAGCTACAGAACTGTAAGATAATAAATCTGAGTTGTTTTAAGCTACTAAGTTTGTGATAATTTGTTACAGCAGCAATAGAAAAATAATACACTATAGGATAGCAATGTGAAGTGGATACTACTATTACGGGCATTTACAGGTGGGGAAACTGAAATACAAAGGAAGTAGGTTCTTGCCCAATGTCACTCAGCTGTGAAGTGAAGGAGCCAGGAATTAAATCGAGCACACCTGTCTTCAAAGCTCACACTCTTAACTATTATGCAACATCACCTCCCAGGGCTTTTGTGGGGAAGAGAATGGAGGGATGCTTCTAGTAAAAGCTCACCGAAGGGGATCAGTTACACAGCTAGATAGTAAAGAGCTTGGTTGACTCAAAGGGAAGTTGAGCCTCGGATTAATGGAGACCAGAAAAATAAGCGTCCCTCAGGGTTAGGTTTGCACTCTCTTCCTGATTAATATTCTTCAGTCGCTGCTTTGATCATGACAAACTGGTTTGCTCAGCGTCCCACAAACATGTCATTAAATAGGACTCTTCTACACTAGTACCCTTGCCCAAGCCACCCACCTCTCCTTCCCATCTCTCTGACGGCCACTCCTCTCAAGAGCTTCCATCCCTCGTCATCCCAGCTACGGCAATTTGGCGGGGGCACCAGGGCTCAAGGACTTTGGCATGAAATCATACACTGCCCTGGGTCTCTCTTGTATCTTTGCCATAAAGCGCCATGCTTTTTCGTCATTTAAATTTTCTGGCTTGTAATTTATTTCCAAGTTGACCGGCCTCTGAACTCTGTGGGCAGGGACATGAATCCACCCAGAGCGGTCGTCATGGTCGTCAGCTGGGATTTTCTTGGTTCCTTCCTAAAATAAATCTTACTCCCACTCACACTTTTGCTTTTTCTCGAGAACGTTTCCCTTTCTTTGACTCTCCACCACCCAGAGCACATCAGGCCTCCTTGTTCAAAGTTCCCGTTGCTTTTATTCCAGGTTGAGGGTGATGATTTGATCGTCGACCTCTCTCGTGACTAAGGTATCCCCAGCGCATAGCAGAGGGTCTGGCACACAGAGTACAAGAATACATGTTAAAGCCAGGCCAGGCTCCAGTCAGCAACGAGGGGCAAGTAGCGGGGGAGAGCTGAAGGCGACGCGGCTCTACTTCTCGCCGCCGCGGACGACACCTTAGTCCCTGGCAGGTGCGAGGACCGGAACCTGGTACCGGGTCGCGCGCCCCGCGCTCCCTGGGAGCCCGCCCCGCCCCTTCCCCCGCCCCCTCTGCACCCGCCCCGCCCCTTCCCCCGCCCCCTCGCGCTCGCGCCGCGTGCCGCTCGCCCCCGCCGTCCGCGCGGCGCCGCGCCTCGCCGGCCCCTCAGCTTCCAGCCAAGATGGCGGAGGGCGGTGAGGGTCTGGGCACCGTCCCGGAGCACGAGCGGATCCTGCAGGAGATCGAGAGCACCGACACCGCCTGCGTGGGGCCTACCCTCCGGTAAAGCTCTCATCCCCCCGGGACCTCGGGCTGCCCTCGCCGGCCGCTCGTCAGGAGCCGGGCGGGGCGTCCGCCGTCGGCCGCGCGCGGAGCCGCCCGACAGGTGG